>NC_056733.1:1233152805-1233345305 GCF_019279795.1 Protopterus annectens | reverse complement strand
AAAGTTATCCATACTCTGCTTGTTTATGCCTCCATAACATAAATAAGCGTGTTAGTAATGATAAAGTCCATATGTGTTTGTCACTCATGATGCAGAGACGTATGCAGCACATAGTGTAATTTCATACACCCAACAAAATTATTTGTCTAACCTGACACGTAATGTAATTTCATACAGACAATTATTTGTCTAAATTGGAACTTGACATAAAAAGTTTTAAACAAATCATATTATGACATTTCATCCTGGTTTTGAAGAACACAAAAATGGAATTCCTCCATAGAGAAAAAAACATACTACATAAGCCCTCAGACTTAAGAAATTCCATGTAGTATAGAGCCTACAGGGGAGTTACCATGTCTGTGTATGTGGTACCCCCTCGGTAGTGCAGCATGCATATTAATGATGTCACTTGCTGAGGGAGAGCTGTGGAACAGGGTTATTGAATCAGTGTTCGGAGTGTGAATAACTGTGTCTGCAGATGAGTAACACACCTCCTCCACTGTCCAAGTGCATGAGAGCAAGTAATTTATTTTTTATTTTTATTTATTTATTTATTTTTTAAAGTTTGCATGGTGCGGAGTGCTGCGCAGCAATTGACACATGTCAGGCATCTAAAAATAGAAACAAGAAACACTTAATTTGTGATTCAAAGGTCAAGTTTAAGCATTGCTTAGTGGGTTGCATGGCATGGTGCTTAGCAGTGCTTAAATGTGACTCAAATGTATATGTAAAAGTATAGCAGTATTCCACATCTCTATGTAGCCAGGTAGATAGAGTTATGGTCTCATATGCAGTAGGTGCAGGGTTTTAATACATGGAATGGAAGTTATGCCATTATTTTCACAATATAAATTATTCCAATTATTTTTAAATCATGATCTGCTGCACTCAGCTAAGGTCTACTAATCTTGCTAAGCCATGATAAGCACTGCTTAAACAATCTATGTTTAGGCATTGCTTGGCAGTGCTTGGCACCACTTGTCTGTGCTTAGCTTGTTTGAGCACTGCTAAGCACTGCTAAGCATTCCCAGTTTAAGCACTGCTCAGTTGAACTGAGCTGGTCTGTGTTGTGCTATGTGATACACTGCATTTTTAAATATTGCCCAGTGGTGCATAATTGCAGGAAAAAGGGTTATATTAGGTGGGAATACAGTATAATCTGTTGGAGTTCTGTCTCTGAATGATACAATGGCAAGTACTGGAGAGGGTTTGCATTTATGGGCACAGCAGTGGGACATTGAAGAGCCCAGAGTCATGGTCAGACTCCTTGTGAAAAATCATAGAGACCAGCTCATGCAAGGATGTTACCAGGGTTCAGAGTACAAAGCAGAGGCCTGGGACCAGCTGACAAGGGACCTCACCAGTGCAACTGATATCTCCTGCACAGGTGAGCAGTGTTGTCACCACCATGACAACCTGAAAAGAAGGAACTGGGCTCTATTGGATGACTTGGTCCAAGAATTACTGGCAGGTGATGTTCCACATGTGCGTATGTATGTTTACCTGTGTTTCACCAATATTTAATCTTGAATGTTTGCTAAATTGGTATCCATAGTTATTGCTTCTCTCCCAACAGTTTCAGAGGTGAGAGCTCACAACATCGAGGTGCAGGCAGGGCACCTAGCCAGGTTGCATCACATGTGTGATGAGAAAGAGTACAAAACATTTGTAGTGGAACAACTGTGGAATTACAGCTACATATTGCCAACTGTTATGCAATAAAAACTCAAAGCTATTCCTGTAAATGTGATGGCATAGTGGTGCAGCTGTAGCATTGTCACCACACAGTAAGAGGTTCTCCAGTTCGATTCTCAGCTGGGGTGCCTTCTGTGTGGAATCTGCATGATCTCTCTGTGTTCATGTGTGTTTTCTATGGGCGTCTGGTTCCACCCATGTACAAAGACATGCATTTGGAGTGTTTCTCCCTGGGCCTCTGCTGAAAACTGGTTTTGTTCCAAGTTGGACTTTCCCAGTAAACAAATGTTAAATACATTTTAAAAAATAAATAATGGTATCTGTAATAAACTGTTGTGCAATACTTGTGGAATTAGAGTTGATATTTCAACACAGTAACAATATATTGTGTACACCTGCATTTTACTTAGTAATGTATAGGTTACCTAGTATCTGTGTCATGACTGTATTACATGCATGCATGTTCATCTGTCACTGCAGTGTACTATAACACTGTAGTACTAGTACCAAGTCATAGTTTGTTTCCAGGTGACCTCTAGGTAAATATCAGTCAATCAGATTTTAGCAGTGACTCAGGAGTTCGGCTTAGTAAATGCTGTGTACAAAATACTTTTTGCTACACACAGACCAGGTTTTGAATCCAGTGTTATGTACTAATAAATATTACTGAATCAGATATGTTATGATGGCAGATATTCTCTCCACAGGACCTACTGGTACATTGGTGAGGTAGCCTATATTATGTGTAAATAATTGTTTATTCCAATGTCACAGACTATTAAAATCATCACTACGAATGTGGTATTAATGCATAAAATAAAATAAATATGTGCAATAATAATAAAATATATTAGCATAAAAGAAATAAAATGGGTAATCTTTGTATGGCTGTATGCGTGGTGTGTCTGATAAAGGTCACTGCAGTCAATTAATACATGTGATGCACATGTCCCCTGCAGTCACTGTTATTGCGTTCTATCCCCATGTCTGCCAGAAATATTACGGAAGCAGTCACATATTGATTACAGATATCATTCTCTCCACAGGAACTACAGGTAAATGGGTGAGATGGCTCATATTATGTGTAAATAATTGTTTGTTCAGATGTCACAGACTGTTAAATTCATTACCGCCAATGTGCTATTAATGCATAAAATAAAGGAAAATGTGAAATAATAATAAAATATATTAATATAAAAGAAATAAGATGTGTTAATCTTGTTATGGATGCATGCCTGCAGCGTCTTGTATAGGTTGCTGCAGTCAATTAATACATGTGAAGCACATGTTCCCTGCAGTCACTGCTATTGCTTTCTATCCCCATGCCTGTCAAGCAAGGCATGACAGTTGTGTACATGCCTTACTGTACACATCCATATCTCTTAAGTGCCATGCTATTACTGAATGTAATTTCTGTTGCGTAATCCCTCTGTCACAGATGTATCATTGACATTGTTATATGTCAAACAGTACATCAGCCCACAGTACACCATGACAGATATATAGACCCGCCTGACGTGCAAGTCTTCTTTGTAGTTGTGTACCTGCAGGTGTTACTGCTTGCCTAAAGTGTCCCATGCAGATAGCTTGAGAGGTATGTACATGCTACAGCAGCTATATGGCACATTTACACATAAAGAAAGGACAGACCTGTTGAGTAGATAGCATTACTGTTGTCAACTATATAGGCCATGATACTATTAATGGACTGTATTGCTCTCTCTCGCCATACCTTATCTTTATATATTTAATATTGTTATATATTGGTTATGGTTTACTATTAACTTATGTTGTTCCATAAACTGCTATGTATCACTCTGGTTGTATATTAATGTATCTTGTTGAATTATCTGCTCTGTTGGTCTTATGCTGTAACTGTTACTGGCATGCTGTTAATATACTGACTGTTTTGTTATCTATTGTTGTATTTCACATAATATGTATTGAAGTGTAATGAGATTATTTCCAATGTTCTGGCATGCTTTTATTGCTAACAATGGTTTTATTCATAACTCACCTATATGTATTGGTTTATCTGTATAACCACAGCATGTAAGGGTAGGCTGGTTCATGGTGATCCGCCTACTCTCCCTCAGCCGGCCAGGGCACTGGGTCCCATCACATCTGGGACTCAAGCTGGTGGTAACCCCTCCACTGTCCCTGCACCACCTTCGGGTGGAAGCACCTCAGGGGACAGGGCCCATCACCCCCTGGAGCAGGGGTTGTCACCCAGGATTAGCTACTGGCCATTGTGCACAGGATTGTTCATAAGAGCTATGAACATTGCCTGACCCAGATAGAGGGTAGACTGGACAACATGGTGGGGCCTACTGGCCCTGGTGCACAGCCTCCAGCACAGCCACCTTTGGGGCACAGAAGGACCAGTACCAACTGCCCATGGGTGGGGATCTCAGTCATGCTGCTGCTGTCTGGAGGCACATGCACTTTAGATTCCACAACACCCTCCCCATCCAAGGTGTTTACCCTCACATGTCACATGTCACCACTGTCAGCTTTCTTGTCTGTCTTGTCTTTCTACAAATGCAACCTCTCCTACCCAACTTACCTCCCTACATTTACCTACATCCGTCCCCCAACATTCGACTCTATCCTTAACAAAAAAAAAAAAAAAAATTGGACACTTTTCCCACAAAAAATATTGCCCCACACATAGCTCTCCATTTTCACATGTGTCCACTGGACACAGGTAATTATGAAATTAATTAATTAACGTATTTATGTTGTCCTCACCCCTCTTTCTGGGGTATGAGGCTTCAAATTCATGTACATATTCTGTAAAACTTGCACAGCTATTTCTGTACAAGATATGGAAAGCTACGGTCTTTCCTACCCCCTTCCTACACAACCCTACCTGCCTTACAGTATGTTTTTTGCCTGCTTGCTCTGATTTCACCACTGTCCTATCACCCCATTTTTATTTTTCTTTTATAATTTTTAACGGAGGTTTACATGGAGTTAAGAGGCAAGTCAAGATGCAGTATGCCATGCAAGCCAACTTAGCGCTTAAAAGTGACTTAATGGTTCATAGGTTGGTACTAGGCTATCAGCCATAGGACCTATACAAGCCTAGCCAAACAATTCCCTGGATATTTCTTCCCAGAATATTTACTTCCCTGGACCCCTGTATAGCAGGGCAACTGACGTGATCCCCAGGATGAATTTCCAATATCCCATCCAATTGTCAAGGTTCCTTTTGAAGAGGGCCAAGGAGGCGCTCTGCTTGACATGTATGGGCAGTCTATTCCAGAGTATGGGGAGTCTCTGAGTCAGGAACCTATCCCTCCAGCATGTTTTGTTCATTGTGATGACAAGGTTTAGATCACTGGAGCATGTGGCTCTGAGGGATTGGGATTTCTTTAAGTGGAGCATGTCCAACAGCTCAGGGTTTGACATGGACTTGTATGTTAAGCAGAGATCACCTCTGTGTAGATGATATGCCACAGAGTATAGCTGGAGTTTTTTTTAGATGGTCAGCATAGGGCATCTTCTTTAGGCCTGTGATTCTTTTAGTGAGGTATTTCTGCAGCCTTTCCAGCTGTTGCAGATGTCTTGTAAGGTATATACCGAACGTGACTTTGTACTCTATAATGGGTCTAATGAGGGATGAGTACAGTGGGACAATGACCTTCTTTTTTCTGGATGAAAAGTACCTAGTGGTGAGGTGTGCCACATAGAAGGATTTCCTGACTGTTGTGGCAATGTGGTTATTGAAGGTGAAACAACTGTCCACCTGTGTCCCTAAGTCTCTCATCACACTTTTTGTGTTTAGTGTACTGCCACCTATGTTGTAATTCATGGGTACATGTTTTTTTCCCAAAGGGGATAACTATACATTTCTTGGTATTAAGCTTGAGTCCATGGCTCCGGCACCAAGCATCTGTTTCTGTAAGGCACTTTTGTAGAATATCTACATCATTTGGGGATTCAATAATGGCTCCTAATTTGCAGTCATCTGCGAACTTTGTTAGCCAGAGTCCCTTAGTGTTGGCCTGTACTTCAGAGAAGTAGATGCCAAACAAGAGCGGTTCTAGGACTGAACCTTGAGGCACTCCACTTGTCACTTGTCTGGAACTGGATTTGGAGTCAGCTACTTTTACATTCTAGGTTCTATAAGTAAGCCACTTGGCAACCCAACAAGTGACATAGGGTTTTATGCCCAGCTTAGTAAGTTTATCTATGATTCCAGAGTGAGGGATGGTGTTGAAGGCCTTGATGAGGTCCAGATAAGCTGTCTGGACCACCTTACCCTCATCCACAGCTCTGGAGACTGATCCGAAGAATCAATCAGGTTCAGGAGACAAGATCAGCCCTTCACAAACCCAAACTGGGAGGGATCCAGTGTTTGAAGGTTGCCAATGTCTTTGTTTATAAGTTCCATGATAATGCATTCCATGCCCTTGCAGATCAGGCTCGTCAGACTGATGGGATGGTAGTTCCTAGGATCCAAGGTGGATCCCCCCTTGTGGAGTGGGATAACTGTAGCTGTGCGCCACTCAGTGGGCATGAAGCCTGAGGTGAGGCTATGATTAAACATGACACTTAGGTGAGGTGCCAGTTCATTTTGTAGTTCATGTAGTACACAGCCCAGGATGTCATCTGGTCCCATGGATGCTGTATTCTTAGCTTTGGAGAGTGCAGTTTTTACGTGTGTGGCCGTGATTACCAGAATTTGGCAATCTTTTGGTATTGAGATGGGCCCTTTAGGGGGTGAGAGGGGGGGGTGAAGTTGGCACTAAATCGATCTGCCAGGATATTTCAATATCCTTGGGATCAGTATATTTAATGCTATTCTGTTGTAGCTCAAAGCAGATCTGAGCATTGCCATTTAGATTCTTGACATAACTATAGAACGCCTTGTGGTTGTCTTTGGAATCTTTGGCAATTTTATTTTTGTAACTAACTTTGGAGGAATTTATGAGGGATCTTAGCTTCTTACTGAGGCTGGTAAGGGAGTTTTTTGCATCTTGGGATTTTCCTCTTTTCTGCAACATTTTCTTCCTTCTGTTGTATAGTTTGTTTATGGCAGGGGACCACCAGATTGGCTTCCGTTTTTTTGGAGGAGAGTGTCTTGGTTCTATTTGGGATGGTACGATTCATGCACGAGTGGATGTGCTCATACAGTGCCTTAGTGTAGGATTCAGTAGTTGAATTTTCAGCTCCCGTCTGCATGGGTGCCATGACGTTTGTCACTTCTGACTTAAGTAGCACGAAGTTGGCTTTGGAGAAGTATTTTACAGAGGTTTTCTTACTGGGGGTGGGGGTGGGATGTGGATTTCAAGGGTGATTTGCTTATGGTCAGACCTGACCAATGAGGGGGTGACCACTGTTGTGGAGCATCTATCTCCCATGTTGGTAATGACCAGGTTTAGGATACTGGAGCCCCAATGGGTTAGTTGATGCAGGGCATTGGAATTTATGAATTCCAAGAACCATTGGGAAAAGGTGTTGGTACCCAAGTAGTTTTCCCAGTTAATGGCAGGATAGTTGAAATCACCCAGTATTAGGGTGTTTGGTTGTATCTTAATATTTTCCAGTATGTTTAGAAAGGTGTAGTGAAAATCTTGGGGTATGGTGGGGGATCTGTAGCAAGCTACAATTTGGATTGCAGTCTTACCTAGTGTTAGTTGCACCTGGAGAATTTCAGATGCATTGTGTTGGGCAACTAGCCTGGAGGTGTGAATATCCTTGGTGAATATAGACACTCCTCCAACTTTAGTGGTTCAGTCTTGGTTTGGTGGCCGACAAGTGTGGTAAGAGTTGTAGCCTGGTATTGCAGGGGTGCTCTCTGGAGTCTTGAACCAGGTCCAGTTACTGCACAGATATCGATGTTCTCTATTTTCAGGAGTGCCTTGACAGAGTGCATTTTGAGGTTTTAGACTTCTAGCATTGAGTAGCATTACCTTCAGATTTTGCATGCTTGTATCTGTTATGGTGGTGGTTTGTCCTTTGAACCTTGCCTAAAAAAGGCACTATAGCGGTGGCAAGAGCTTTAGCCAGTAACCTGAATCCCAAGGGTGACAGGTGCAGACACTCTCTGGCAAAGCATGGTGGTTTGTCGATCATGTCATCCCAGGCAGACAGATACTGGATCCCCTTTGAATGACACCAGAAGCTTAGCCAATTGCTGAAGTCAGTCATTTTGTCCTTATACTGTGGTATAATTCTGGGCAAAGGCAGGATGCTACTCAGGGCTAGGGTCATACTTGCCTAGGCCACATGATCCGAGAGCTCTTCCATGTCTCTTTTAATGAAGTCCAGGGAGGTACGTCTCAAGTCATTCACTCCATGGTCAATGACAGAGTCATATTTGTACTTGTTGTGGAGTGACTTGAGTGCATGCATTATGTGGTGGTTCCTGGCACCGGACAGGCAGCTGATTTTAATTTTCTCCTTGCTCAGTCTGGTGAGTGGGACATCAGTGGGCCTGACAATAGAGTCGTCTATGACTAAAGTGTTTAGCATGTTGTCTTGCCTTAGGGGCTGTTGTTGGGTGGCACTCTGGTGTTGTGAGCTATGTGTCACTTTGGTTGTGACTGGTGATTGTTTGCGTTTCAGCTTCGGAGGCCCTTGTTTCTTGGGCAGTTTAATGTTAAGGGCCTCCGCATATGTGGGTTTAGTGTTGCTATGTGTTGGTGTTGATGGTGTGGGTTTTGAAGGGCTATGTGTTGCTTAAGGTGTAGTGCAGGTGTTAACCTTCTCTTTTGACTGTCTAGCACAATCTTGGCTGGAGAGAGCTTTACTTCCAGTTTGGCTATGTAAGTGCATCTCTCACAGGTTGTAGTGTTGGGTGGTAGGAGGAGAGGGTTGTCTGTGTACATGAGACAGTTGCTGCATTGCCCCAGTATGCCCAGATTCACCAGGTGGACAGGAGAATTCACTGGACACTGACCCTTGGACATGCCTGTTTAGGTGCTTTTTTTGTAAAGTACAAGAGCTGTTTTCCCTTACATTTGCTAGGTACTTTGCAATTATAGACTGTTTAGTGCCTACGATTAATTTCTCCTTATTAGCAAGGACAGTTGAGTGCTTCTATCAGTTTAAGGCTTCCTAGTGCTTTCCAGCAGGTTCTAGACACAGGGGTTCAGATTTTAGTGCTACTACTAAGAAACCAGCTAGTCCTAAGGGAAATTTTGAAGAGCAGACTTTCTGGTACCTGGAATAGTTTAACCATAGTCCTGCTGTGCTGCACGATGCAAAAAATGCACAAATGCACACGTTTTTAATCCAGAAAGTTGAAAGGGATAGCAATCAGCCCAAATGGCTAAAATAATTACAATTTCAGAGCTGGAAGCCACTCCTCTAGTTTTAGATAGGCAGTACAATGCTCACCACTCCCACTGTTAAGCAGTAGGACTTCCCTCTACCACAGCAAGGACTGGATAGCTCTGAACACAGAAAATAGAGTCCTAGAACCACCAAAGCCTGGGTGTTTCTCACAGTGTTAGGCAAATCAGCAAAATAATCACCCCTGCCACATCTTGAACCCAGGCCCCGGTTAATTACAGCATAGTGCATTAATCTACTAGGTCACGCAGCTCTAAATTAAAACAGGTGTTTCCAGCAAAATGTACTGATTGCCACTGACAGACTGCAAGTACATATAATGGGAAAAATAGGTTATACCTGGGACTGTGATGCAGACACTACACCAGTACACAGCCAAATAAATAATAATGGCTATACGTGAGGCCTGGGTAGCAGGCATACCTGTCATCTGTACAGATTGCTGCAGAATGTCCAGAGTTTTGCCTCCTAGTTTTGGTCCGGTTTTCATAAAATCATATTTTTCTGGCAAAGTAGTTCATAGGTTCCTAGGTGTGTACTAAGTTAATGGCCCTGGAGCCTTTACAAGCCTATCACATAGGATTATCCTGGCATCATGACACCGAACCTTAGCTCCCAGTGCCTCTGTTGAAGAGAGCCACTAGAGTGATCCCCAGGGTGAATTTTCTATTTCCCCTTCCACTCATCAAGATTTCTCTTGAAGAGGGCCAGTGAGGTGCTCTATTTCACATGAATTGGAAGTCTATTCTATAGCATGGGCAGTCTCTGGGTTATGAATCTGTCCCTCCAGCACATTCTGTTGATTGTGGTAATGAGGTTGCAGTCTCTGGAGCAGAGGGATTGGGATTTCTTTAGATGTAGCATTTTTAACAGAGCTGGGTCAGACATGACTTTGTAAGTCAAGCAGAGATCACCTCTAAGTAGGCAATATAAGACAGAGAATAGTTGGAGCTTTTTGAGTCTGTCCATATAGGGCAAATGTTTGAGGCCTAGGATCCTCTTTGCGAGGTACTTTTGCAGCCTCTCCAGTTGTTGCAAGTGTCTAGTGAGGTACATGACAAATGGGGCATTGTATTTGATGACTGGCCTAATGAGTGAAGAGTTGAGGGAGACAATGACCTCTTTCTTCCTGGATGCAAAACCCTTAGTAATGAGATGTGCCTCATAGAAGGACTTTCTGACCACAGTGGCAATGTGGTGGTCAAAAGAGAGGTTGCTGTCAATCTGTGTTCCCAGATCTCTTATAACATCTTCTGTGTTCAGTGGACTACCATCAATGTGGTAACTCATGGGAACCGGGTTTTTCTCAAAGGGGATGACAGCACATTTTTTGACATTGAGTTTAAGGCCATGGTTCTGACACCAGTTGTTGGTCTCAGTGAGGCCTTTCTGCAGGATGTCAACATCACTTGGGGAGTTAATAATAGCTCCCAACTTGCAATCGTTGGTGAACTTTGTCAGCCAGCATCCCTTTGTGTTGGCCTGGACTTCAGAGATGTAGATACCAAACAGAAGAATACCCAGGACCGAACCATGTGGGATGCCACTCATGACTGGTCGGCAGTCGGACTTGGAGTCAGTTACTTTCACACTGTGGGTTCTGTCTGTGTGCCAGCTTTCAACCCACCCAGTGATAGAGGGGTTGATGCCTAGCTTAGTGAGTTTTTCTATGATTCCTGAGTAGGGAATGGTATCAAGAGGTTGTATGAACCACCTTGCCTTAATCCACAACTTTAGTGACTGACTCAAAGAAGTCGACCAAGTTAAGCAGGCATGATCTACCCATCACAAAACCAAACTGTGTGGGATCCAGAGTTTGCAGATACCCTATATCCTTGTTTATTAGGTCCATGATGATGCATTCCATAGCTTTGGTTATCAGATTCATCAGGCTAATGGGGTGATAGTTCCCAGGGTCTATAGTTGCTCCTCCTTTGTGGAGAGGGATGACTGTAGTAATGCACCATTTGGTCGGGACAAAGCCTGAGGTGAGGCTGTGAATGAACAGGGCACACAGGTGAGGTGTCAGTTCACTCTGTAGTTCAAGTAGATCACAGCCAGGGATATTGTCAGGTCCCATAGAAGATATATTCCCGGCCTTGGGCAGTGCTGTTTTAACCTGTGCAGCAGTAATACTGGGTGCCTGGCAATCTGCTGGTATTGTGATTGGTTCTTTGGAGGGGGAGAGGGGTAAAATTGGTACTGAATCTGTCACCAGTATATTGGCAATATCTGTTGGCTCAGTATAGGAGGTACCATTGTGCAGTACCTCAAAGCAAATCTGGGTATTGCTGTAGAGATTCTTTGCATAACTATAGAAGGCCTTGTGGTTGCTTTACTGTCTGCTGCAATTCTGTTTTTATAGCTAGCTTTAGAGGATTTGATGAGGGATCTCAACTTTTTGTTGAGGCTGATAAAGGAGTTTTTCCAGTCTTGGGATTTCACCTCATTTCACATCAGTTTCCTCCTTCTGTTGCAGACTTTGTTTATGGCAGGGGGCCACCAGATTGGCCTCCTTTTTTTGGAAGATAGTGTCTTGGTTCTATTGGGTATGGTGAGATCCATGCATTTGTGTACATGTTTGTACAGTGCATTGGTGTATGATTCGGCAGTCATGCAACAATTCTCCATTTGCATAGGTGCAGTGAAGTTAGCCACCTCTGTTTTTAGGAGGCCAAAGTTAGCTGGCAAGTCATCAAATAATGAGGTTAGAACATCACGACAGACATTTCAGTTTCACACTTCATACCCTTCAGAAAACACATGCTAATAAAAAAACTTTTATTCTATCAACAATCTACTTTTGTAAGAACAATATGTAAAGATTGTCCCTATTTTGGGGCCTTTGTCCCACTTTTATTTATGGCTTTGTCCAGATTTCTTGCTCTAAGAGGTTGAGAGGTATGACAGCAGCTAATTGTTCCCTTTTATCAGCAACATCTTTAAACATGCCTGCTAAGGCAGCAATGTCAAAGTACATGTGTAAAACTGGGACCCTGCTACACAGCAACTGCCTTTGAAAGCCATGCACATAATGATGGATGCAGACATGTGTCACAGACTGTATGTATGCACATATGTCTTGCAAAAAATACCTGCTACAGCACTGACAGTAGCTCAGTCTGTTACATTCCTTGCATGTAGTATATTTTGCCACCCACATTCCTGGGTTAGAATCCAGTGTGTTGTACATCAATTACATTCTTGTGAACGCAGCAAGTAATGACTGAGTCATGCAATTTTAACCAACACAGGTTGCTGCTACTGCATTAACTGCTACCCATGTTTGCAAGTCAAAGGCCTATAGGTAGGGACACACTGCACATATTTCTATAGCCAAACTATATGCCGCCTACTACTCCTCTGTGATTAGCACTGTTACATAACAGATGTACCTTACTCACATGCTTCAATTGGACTGTAAAGGGTGCCCTTACCCTAGCTCTGCTGTGATGACACAGCTGACACTACTGCCTCAGTTACACATACATCTGGCTGTTCTCCAAAGAAATCACACTCTCCCAAGACCTACCATACCTCATAACTCCATAGAGCAATGGATCCAGACACAAGCATGCATAAATGGTGTGTGGGGGGGCAAAGGTCCAGGGACATGTTTCATAGTTTGCCCCTACAAAGCTAGTGACTTTAGAGAATAGCAGCTACTGCATCAGCATGCATAGTCTGATGGGTATGATGACTCACATACACATGTCCCCCTCTTCTTACTGACCTCAACCCACAATGTTTATCACTGAACTGCCAGATAATCACAATGTCATGGGACAGTGGTCAAACATATCATGCAAAACTGTGGACATACCTCAGAAATCTCAACAGTCGATAGTATTTGTACCTACCCTCTGTGATGCTGTAGTCTCCACACCTCACTAATGTCCATCTCAAAGTCTAAGAAAGGGACCAAGGCCTACATAAAGGCCTTAAATATTGCACTGTGGTGCCATGTCATTGGCTAATAAAAGTGCAACCCCACTGTTTTGGATGCAATTAGCAAGTCTTAGGCACAGTTTGGTGCAGAGGTAATTACCTGTTAATGAGCAGTACATACAAAAGGCAATCAACTGCGTATGAAAAATAGGTCTGTATGTTGTTTTGCTCACACAGACAACTGTTTTGCAAGCAATTTGAGGAACACTTCAAAAAAAAGAGTACTTCACTCTACCAGGTATGTATAATGGGATGCAGATGGTAGGATGGAGGTATGAGGAATATGGATTACAACAGTCGACCTGTCATACATCTATGGTATTGACATGTTGGTGATATGCTGCTATCCAACAGCTACTGGCATGCCTCACAACTGTCCCTGCATTGAGTCAAATCCCAGCTCTGCCCCTGTTACTCCCTCCTACAATGGTCAGCTGTTCTAGGAAAGCTAGTGGAATCTGTGTTAGACATAGTGACACTACATAAGGGTGTACACTCCTGTAACATCAAACAATGTGTTGTCATTCACAACCTTTCAGTCTGCCAATGCTACATATAAATAGTGCTGGCATTCTACAGGTGTCCCTAACTGTCACTGATGCACCCTGGCTAGGTCACTGTTTTGTTGACATTCTTCATACCTGTCAAACCCCTATAGCAGGGGTTTGGTCATAGCCATAAATAATAGGGATAAATAATAGGGGGGCACAGGTCCAACCTCAGTGACAGGGGATACATATTGGCCATGCAACATAAAACTGTGAATACACTAGCAGATGTTACTGTAGCATAAGTGTTTTCTGATGGGTTTGACATGTGACAGCCAGATTCCCTAGTGTCTGTCAACAACCATCAATGAATGTCCAACCATTTGTCAGACATCCACATGTCTGTGCCAAAGGGAACACATTCATGAGGCAGATGTTCACAGTCCACAAGCATTTGTGTAGTGGGGAGGTGGGATGCCTACAGGGAACATATACTACAGCAGGTTTGCATTGCTGTCTGTCGTTGTGGCACACTGCTTTTTCTAGACTATCCCCATATAGTTGTAATATCACACAACTATTTGTCCGACAGTGGCTGTATGACATATTAGTGTGAGCTTACCCATAGGGGACACACCACAGTAGACTGCAGCGATGGGTGTAGAGTCATAGAGCAGAATCTGTCATGGCACACAGGGACATACCCAGTATTGCTACTATTTTGGTGATAGCCACACATAAAGTGTGTTAATACACTGTGGGGTATGACGTGTGAGGGGAGCGGTGGATAGTGCAGGCCATATTGGTTTTGAAGGGTATGTGCATAGTGAATGTCCATGTATCTGATCCTGTAATGTGTCTTTCAGGAAGAATGTATCACAGGAGGCACCCTCATTCACAGTTGCAGTATACACTACAACTTGTAGTACTTATCACATGCACCATGGAGATTACTAGAAAGTAGACCACTGGCCAGTGCTGTAAAGGAGGCCACTGTTGAGGAAAGCAGCTAGTCATAGGGCCATAAAATGAATCATCATTGAACAGACATAGGCCAGATGGACATATCTTTACTGCTGCAGGGGATATATCTGTATACACACACAGAGATTTACTTGTTGTGAGATTAGAACCCCTGCCTATCTATTTGTACACACAATAGCTCCCAGTACTTATTGCATGTACCACAGGTTATGTCTGCTGTATTTGCAGATGCAGCCACAGTACTTGTGGCCTGCACAAAGTGGGTTTGTATTACACAGCATGTGTGGCCTGCTGTGTGCTCCAGCATGCTGCTGTTATTGTCTCTAGAGTCATAGGAGTGGGATACCTGTTAATACCCCGGTAAGTGTGTACAGTTCCCAGTATGGCCATGTATAGCTGGTTGTAGTTTGGTAGGTGGACAATTGGCCATGGACAATATGTCCTGTCCCAAGCCTGCATTAAAACCATTGCACATTATACCACCTGCTCACAGTTGTCTGTCTACAGGGTGACATTTCACAGGCACAGGGTTCTGTGGGTGTGTGTGAATTCTATCTTTTTTGTGGCCTTGGTCTGTTACCATCAGCCAACTGTTGTGATGTGTAGGTGCAGATAACCCCAGCATTCTGCATGTAAGTGGGGAGATTCCTATATACCCCCAACACACACACACACACACACACACACACACACACACACACACACACACACACACACATATATATGTGTGTGTGTGTGTGTGTGTGTGTGTGTGTGTGTGTGTGTGTGTGTGTGTGTGTGTGTGTATATCAGAGATGTCATCTTAACTCTTGCTGTGTGTGTAAGTTATGTAAATGTGTTATGTGTGGAGAATCTATATCAGTCCACACATTATTTAGCTATATATATATATATATATATATATATATATATATATATATATATATATATACATATATATATATATAGATATATATATATATATATATATATATATATATAGATTGTTAACATATATATATATATATATGTCTGCTACATACTGATAGCTAGGGTAATCATGTGTGAGAGGGATAGGGGAAGACATACATAGCTGTCTGTATGCACAGACATATTTACACATAGCTGTTCTTTGAGCAAAAGTGGCAAGAGACATGGGCTCAAGTTAACTAAGTATAGGGGCATGGCCAATTTGACTGTCAATACCTACAAGGTGACTCCAGGCCAGATCTACCTGTATTCCAGTTCAGATTTTGTGTGCTGCAGACCATGGGTGCTGCACCTGTTTCCACACTCCAGCACCTCCCTGATATTTTATCCAAGGCATTCCCTGACTGTTTGCTGAATGGAAACTGCGACTCATACCTATCAACTGTACAGATTTGTACAGAATATTCAGCTATTTGCATCATATCTTTGGTCCATGTTACATAACATTGTGGTTTTCTGGCACATTACTGGCAAATCATTAAAGAGTGATGTTAGCAAATTGTGACAGACATTTGAGATTCAGACTGCAGACACTTCACGAGATTCATTGGTATGTAAGAGCTGTTATTCTATCAAGTATTTACATTTGCAAATGCAATATTTAACACTTGCCTCTATTTTTGGGCTTTGTCCCACTTAGATTCATGGCTTTGATAAGATTTGTTGCTGTAAGAGGTTGTGAGGTTTGATGTGCTGGGGTACATGGTGTAACATGACATACAGGGTGGCAGTTTTCATACATCTCCCTGTACATGTTTATGCAGAATGTCCAGCCTATTGCCCCATATGCCTGCTCTGTTCCTAATACAGTTGTGGTTTTCCAGTACTATACTGTAAAATGCAGTCACTGAAGTATTGTAACTACTGAGACATTTAAGTGATGGCCTTTACATCCTGCAGACAATCTGACCTGTTGCAACCTGCTGTTATACTAGCCCCCATCTAGGTTATTCAGGCCATGTATAATGTCTGTCTGTAGGTTTGGCCCTCCTTCCTCCCATTTTCTCTGTCTTTGTCCAGCTGTCCTGAGGTCCCAGATTGCGGCATTAAGACAGTCTCTGGGACTCCTACCATATGAGTCACTCACATGCAAAAGTTGCAGATGCTGCCAGCTTCGAACCATCAACACCATCACCCATGTTAATGTCCTTAGCCCAGTGAGCCACACCAGCCACCAGAGACAGAGAGAGTCTTAATTTCTCACACTATCAACAGCATACAAACATTCACTGCCCCCTGCATTTTATGGATAAAATATATTTGCAGGTTGTATGTCATAGCCCTGGAAATGTGTAGTCTGCTGATATATCCTTGCAAACATACTCTATTACTGCAGTTGTATGGAAACACAGATGTGTTGGGGGTAGGGTACTCTGGCATTGACAGTCATGAGTCTGTCCTATGCCACTGTTTGGCATTTCCCCTTGCATAATACAGTGGGTTTTCCAGCCATATGGCCTAATGAATATTATGGGGCACTCAGTATTGGACAGAGTACCTGTTGTCCCAAGTGGCTATATGATCTCTGCAAGTTTCCCAGTAGCCCACTCTGTTCCCTTGCATACATGCAGCAGGTCCATACATATGCTACCATAGTCTAGTACCCCATGCATTTGTTGTATAACAGAGTGACTTTTCTTGTGAACATAGTGGTTGAGATACCTGTGTTTCAGGGATGACTGCCTGATGCATGCAGTACCCACCCAATACATGGTTAGGTACAGGTTGTGTGGTGTGGCTGGCATCCTTTTTACAATGTATGCAAGTTGGACTAACGTGTCAGTTCCTACGACCCTAGGTTGTCAGTGCATGTGTTATGTGTAGCCTCTTGGCCAAGACCAGGGCATAGTGGGCACACCTATGTCTGCGTACAGGGACAGCCTCAGGGGGTTCCTCCTCCAAATCCCCCAGTGGGTGTGGCTGTGGGGACCTAGACACTGATGGTGTGTTGCGTGACCCTTCCCTGTGATGATCCTGCCACAGCTGTTTCTGCAGGATCATATTGGGTAGCATGGCACATACTGTGAACATCTGTGCACATGTGACTGGAGAGTACTAAAGGGCTCCACCAGATATATCAAGGCACAGGAAGCATGACTTGAGCAGACCAAACACACACTCTATGATGTTCCTAGTTTGTATGTGTGCCTCATTATGGGGTTCTTTGGTAGGTGTGTGTACATTTCTGATGGGTGTCATCATCCACGGTTCCAGTGTGTAGCCAGCATCCCCCAGTAGATGGCCATACAGGATGTGTTCCCCTGGCAAAAATCTGATGCAGCTGTGATGCATACCAGATATGGGCGTCGTGATAACTGCCAGGGCTGTCAGCATACACATTTATAATGCTCTGGGCATTGCACACGACCTGGCAATTGAGGGAGTGATACTCCTTGCAGCTGACTTAGACTCTACCTTCCTCACTGGGTGGTGCTTTGATGTGGACATGAATGCAGTCTATGGCATCCAGTACCTCAGGTTAGTCTGCTACATGGTAGAAGAGATGCATACTGCTGGCCCTCTCCTCAGGGGTGTGGGGTAAATAAATGTGCTCACTGGCATGTGTTTGCATGGCATCCTGGAATTGGTGGAGTACCCTGGATGCTGATGCCTGTGAGACTCCCGTCATATCCCCAGTTGGTCTTTGAAAAGTACCTGTAGCTATGACCCTAAGGGCTACACATACCTTTGTTTCCACTGGGATGGTTTCCCCTCTGTTGGCTCTGGGTCTGAGTTGAGGTCAGAAGAGCTCAGCGAGTTCTTGTAGTATGTCCCTGTCCACCCTGTTGCACTCTACAATCTCCAGCTCATTTAGCTCCTAGAAGGTTACTCTGAGCCTAAACACTCTTCTCCTTCTCAGTCAAAACCTATTGTCAGCAGCAGCAGCATCAGCACTGACCTCAGCATCTAGCACATACAGATGTAGCAGAGCTGCAGCAGCCTCTAGCATTCTCTCAGTTAAAATTCCCAAAGCTGTACGCCAGTGGTGCAGAGTATTGGGGGAAAATCAGATTGCAGCGTGTATGCAGATGCAGTCTGTGTGATTGGCTATGATGCATTCCACCTGCCAAGTCCATCATTGAGGGGTTGGAATGGCCCAGTTAAGGTGGAACAGGGGTCATCAGTAATTTATATATGATTGGGTCTTTCAGCCATTTTCTTTTTCCCTTTTCTTTTGACAGCCTACCTTGCTAAGCACTGTGCATGGCATGCAAACCTGGACTGCAGGTATAAACAATGCTCAGAGGTCAATAGACACACCCCCATGAACAGGCATACTCAGCACAGCTCAAACCAGCTTAAACACTTGCCCCAAGGCTAAACAAAGCTTAGCAGCACTGAACATATACCCCTGCTCATCTCAGCTCTGCGGCACGCAAATGCTGTGTTCCAATGTGTTTAAGGAAATAGAGACACACCCCTTTTTGATGTCAGCTACCTCTTCTGTGGATACCAGCATGGTTCTGGAGCTACACAGGTTTGATCTGCAAGCACGGATACCCATTTTTGCTGTTCAGTAACCCCAGCTCATTTGTATACAGATCTGTTCACACAGCCTGGCTACTACACTATTCCAGGACCTGCCTCCTTAGCAGCCACAGACATCTACCATTGTACATACTCCATGCAAGGCCCTATATTGCATTATTGTCATGTATTTTATTTTTTCGTTTTTAGATTTTTAATTTTTTTTTTGCATAATGGCATGTTTGCACACTGCTGTGTGATGCGCAAACATAATATGAGTATTAAAAGAAATATTTTAAATATTTTTTCATTACTTTTTGGACACACAGGGCATAGTTTTGCATATATCTGTGTCTGCTTGCTATTTCTGACCTTCTAACAGGGGTTTTACAGCCCCTGTTCACATTTTAATTTCATGTACACAGAAATTTTCCATGTATACTTCTGACACCAACACTGGATCTCCATGATTGCATATCTGCATGCTGGATCACTCTACACCCTCATTTGCATGGAATTCACCCACTTATGAGGAGATTTGCATGCCATGAACACTTCTGGTCAGCGCTGTTGATTGGGTCGCATGGCTGCTTACTTCCATATAAGCTCCATGCCCCTATGCCTACAAAGAAAATTAATCCACGCAGGCTTTATTGAATTCCCCTCTATGCTCTTTAAAATGTTTTTGTATTCTGACTCTGTGTGCTGAAGGTGTGATATCTCTGATGCAGGAAGTTGGAAACCTACTTTTCTATAACACTTCTTTCTTATTCAGTTATGATCATCCATTGGGGAAATTTCTTCTTATTCTTGTGTTCAGTGAATGCTCCAGTTTCAGTTCTGTTTCCAGCAATTTTGATTGATGCTGGATAACTTATCAGTCAATGACTATTTATTTAAGAGATTAAACAGCTGATGTTGCTGAAATATAAAAATAAAATCCCTCATTGCACACTGTAGACAGATTATGCCAATGGACAAGTACTACACTAATTTCTATATCTGATAAACTAACACATGACATCAGCAACTGTAGTCTGTGATCACACTTTAACGAACATCTTCTAAGATTATCTAAAAGAGAGCTATGTTGATTGACCACTCCCTTCTGTATGAGGAGAAAAAAACATTTTTTAATAAATCAGGAAATATAAAATACGAACAACCAGTAAATAAGAAACAGGAACAGGCCACCTTCTTCACAAATAAAACCGGTAATTTATTAGACTTTAAGTGCGGTTAATTACAATACACTTTTCGTCAAGTAAATGTACTCAACTTCTTCAGAAGTTTAAAAAATATGAACAACAGAAATGCAACAATTATATACTAAATAAATTAATTAGTGGGCTGTGTACTTCATCCTATTAGTAATTCTGTTGCCATGGTAACATAGTTTTTTCTAGTCACCACGCCTTTTGTGTGTTTCCACACAAATGCGGGATTACAACAAGCCCACCAAATTAATACAATATAATATAATGTAGTAGTTGGAAGTCTAGCGCAAGCTATTGGTAATAGATAACCCACTACCCAACAGTTCAATTGTTATTTAAAACAAATATTCCAAATGTTTTATCTTAGTTTTAAGTTGGTTAAAATTAAAGTAACCATAAAATTAGAGTTGAAAGGATCTGCATGGTGGAAAATGTACATGTCCCATTCAAACTCATCGGGCCAGGCAGTCGTGGGCTCGAGATTGCCACCTCCGATCGGTCCCACCACCTTGGTTACACGCATATAGCAGCATTAAACAATACAGACGGCACCACCACTGACCCTGAACTCTCAAAGGTGGTGCCTTTGGAAAATTTTGTGTGCAATCATTAATAATCAATTTAACTCCCTTACCTAAACTACTTTAATTTAAATTAAAACCAAAAAATACCAAGAGTCACGAATACATATTTACTCTAAAAAAATAGTAAATATAAAAGAATATATAAAAAAGAAGAAATAAAAAAACGGGAAAAGCTACATACTTTAATGTAAACTTTTTGTATGCTTCCCTTTCCTAATACATTAATTTAATCTAAATCGTAATCAATACACCTTGCCTAATACATGCTGGACTTACAGGTACCAATACCGGTGTCCTGTGAAGTCCACCTAGATTATTTTCAGTTTGTTACCCAACCTTGGCTCACTTCAATCTAAAAGAGGTAAAACTTATCTGACATAGCGTCAGTAAGAAAGGGGAGTTACCCTCTCACCATGATAAAAAAGCCATTCAGGTTACCCTAGATTTTTAAGTGTCTAAATACATATTGTCATCTATGGTTCTCTACTTTCAAATTTCCCTACGGCCAATTTCAAAGTTGTTCAAAGTACCAGGGTTCGGAAACTAACCATTAAGGTCAGGGTTCACCTCTCCAAGTTCTTCAACTTGAGAATACATGCAATAGAGGTCATTTCGTTAATACCTGGTCTCTGGTTTGCATTGGTTCATAGCTGCCAGAGGAGTTCCTTCCTTTCTAGTTTAAGTGAGTCATACCTTCCTCTTACATCCCTCGTTTGTTGATCTATTACTCTGAACTTAAACTCATGACCAGTATTTTCATAGTGGTGCCTGGCTAAGGCATTGGTCATCTTGTTGTTTCTGATGCTATATAGGTGTTCATATATCCTTTCATTAAGCTTCCTATCGGTCTTCCCGATATAGAATGCCGGACAATGGGAACACTTTGCCAGGTACACCACTAGTTTGCTGTTACAATTAAACTTAGAGTTTGTTCGAAACTTTTGGTCCCCTATTACAAAATTCAATCCTTCATCTATGTACTTACAGTACTTACACATTTGGCACTTAAACATTCCTAGTTTAGTTGTATATGGTTGCCTAGTGCCCTCCAGTAGCTCTTTTAAGTTGTTGCCACATTTATAGACTATTTTGGGTCTGTCCGGTAGAATGGACTGGAATTCATTGTCATTAGTTAAGAACTCCCAGTTTTTCAAAATAATGTTGTTAATTCTATGTGAATCCAAGTTGAATGTACAACTAAATCCACAAAGAAAATCAGGGTTGTCCATTACCCTAGTCCTTTGTACAATTGTTCCAGTCCTATTGGCACAACCATTATTTAACAAGGGGTCATATTCCTTTGGTCTTCTTTTACGTTTAACCTCCTCGATAATTTCGAACAAAAACCCAGGGGGATACCCCTGCTTAAGGAAGAATTGAGTTAGAATTTGACATTCTTCCAAAAAGTCTTCATCATTACTGGTCATTCGTGCTGCTCTAACAAGTTGCCCCTTTACCACCGATTTCTTTTGGTGTCTAGGGTGGCAACTTGAATAGTGCAGCATGGAATTAGAATAGGTTTCCTTTCGATGTATTTTAGATACCCATTCTTTGTTGTCGTAATCTTTACTTAAGTCTATGTCCAAGCAATCTATTCTATCCTTACTGTATTTATAAGTGAATGAGAGGAACTCAGTAGACATATTGAGGGTTAACATCAAGTCATTAATTTCTAATTCTGTTCCTTGGTATATCATAAATATATCGTCAAGGAACCTGGTGTAAAAGATTATATTTGAATTAATGGCTTCCACTGTTAATATATTATTTCTCTCCCAATACGCCATAACTAGGTTGGCAATGCTTCCACCACTTGGGGAACCCATGGCAACCCCAATTTTTTGATGATACAATTCATTATTGAACATCAAAAAATTGTAAGAAAGAACTGTATCAATCAATTCACCTGCCAATTGGATTTCCCCATTGGGTGCCTTCAAAATATTCAACATTGCTCCAACCCAGTCCATTGCTATATCGTGGGGGATAGACGAATACAGCTCTTTCACGTCGATTGTAACTAATAAATACTCGGGGTGGAAGTCAACTGTGTTAATTGCCTCTAAAAAGGACCATGAATCTTTAGTTATTTGTCTTTCCTTTTTTACATATTTTTGCAAGATTCTATCCAAAACCTTACTACAAGTATAAGTAATACTTTTTCTCCCATCCACTAGTGGCCTCATAGGGGGGTTGTTAATATCTTTGTGGATTTTAGGGATTCCAAATAACACTGGGGTTCTAGGTGTTTGCTGTTGCATATAAATATAGGTTTCCCTATCGATTCTTGCCTCCAAATAGAGTTCCTCTATAAAGGCTTTGACCCTCTGGTGAGCCCCATTCATTTCATTGATAGTTACCTTCAAATAAGTTTCACTGTCTAAAATGAGGTTCATCCTGGTGGTGTAATCCTCATTAGCCATTATAGTAATACCTCCCCTTTATCTGGTTTCATTAGGCGCACAGGGGCCTTCCTAAGAAACAAAAAATCCTCTCTTTCATTCTTAGTAATATTATGGCCCCTTCGCCTATGTCTAGTTGTTTGTTTTTTCAAGTTCCTCAAATCCATTTCAGTTACTTTTTCAAAAAGCAATAAGGCAGGATGTAATGGGGGATTAAAAACACTAGACACATAGAATTCAGACCTCTGGCTTAGGTCATTACCCAGTAACAATGACAAGTTAAGTTTTCTAATGAATAACTTTAAATCGACTAGGGTATGCGCCAGGTCAAAATAGGAGGAAGGAACAAAGGTGTTACCCTTGGACAGTAGTTCAATGGTGTCGGTACTAATGTTGTAATCGGTGTAATTAAACACCTTAAAGTCACCACTTTTGTTAAATAAAACCTTACAGTCCAAGTTGTTATTTTGGCACTGATCAAACTGTTCCCCTTGGTTTACCACCTCTTCCTCCTGGCCCCTTTCCTCTTGTTGTTCGGAGGCCACTGGTTAGAGGCTCCTGGTTGAAAATTTTGTATTTGAGGTGCTCCCTTGTTGGTCCCGCCTCGATTACCCCTAATGCCGATGTTACCATTTAATCTGTCATCCTGGTTCGCCAACCTCTTACTTCTTCTAACATCATTACTATTGATGCTACGTCACATAAGTTTTACCTCTTTTTGATTGAAGTGAGCCAAGGTTGGGTAACAACTGAAAATAATCTAGGAGGACTTCACAGGGCACCGGTATTGGTGCCTGTAAGTCCAGCATGTATTAGGCAAGGTGTATTGATTACGATTTAGATTAAATTAATGTATTAGGAAAGGGAAGCATACAAAAAGTTTACATTAAAGTATGTAGCTTTTCCCATTTTTTTATTTCTTCTTTTTTATATATTCTTTTATATTTACTATTTTTTTAGAGTAAATATGTATTCGTGACTCTTGGTATTTTTTGGTTTTAATTTAAATTAAAGTAGTTTAGGTAAGGGAGTTAAATTGATTATTAATGATTGCACACAAAATTTTCCAAAGGCACCACCTTTGAGAGTTCAGGGTCAGTGGTGGTGCCGTCTGTATTGTTTAATGCTGCTATATGCATGTGACCAAGGTGGTGGGACCTTGACCTTGGCAATCTCGAGCCCACGACTGCCTGGCCCGATGAGTTTGAATGGGACTTGTACATTTTCCACCATGCAGATCCTTTCAACTCTAATTTTATGGTTACTTTAATTTTAACCAACATAAAACTAAGATAAAACATTTGGAATATTTGTTTTAAATAACAATTGAACTGTTGGGTAGTGGGTTATCTATTACCAATAGCTTGCGCTAGACTTCCAACTACTACATTATATTATATTGTATTAATTTGGTGGGCTTGTTGTAATCCCGCATTTGTGTGGAAACACACAAAAGGCATGGTGACTAGAAAAAACTATGTTACCATGGCAACAAAATTACTAATAGGGTGAAGTACACAGCCCACTAATTAATTTATTTAGTATATAATTGTTGCATTTCTGTTGTTCATTGTTTTTAAACTTCTGAAGAAGTCGAGTACATTTACTTGACGAAAAGTGTATTGTAATTAACCGCACTTAAAGTCTAATAAATTATCGGTTTTATTTGTGAAGAAGGTGGCCTGTTCCTATTTCTTATTTTTTAATAAATGTCCAGCAGAAGTTTCACTGCCACCTTCTCTGTGAAACAAGTTATAACTGTTAATATTCTAGGCTTTACTACAATAAGAATGCAATGCCTTAGATTTGTAACAATGTGAGAAACAGTATAGACAATTCATGTCTTGTTTTACTTTACTCAATACATTTCTGTAACCTTGTAAATAAAAAAGTCTGAATCTAGTACAGTTTAGAATAGTTAGATACGTACCAAAGATTTTCTATTGACAGAGTTTTGATATTTGAAAATTAGCAGTTGTTCAGTTTTTCTATGCTGGAGTAAACCTTAACATCCTTGACATTTTCCTGATATGAAGCTGGTGTCCTCTAGAATCCTAGCATTTTCTATAGAATTAATCAATAAATAAGAAATCCTGAAAATGTAAAGAACCTCAGCAGAAAAATAACTTGTAAACCAAACAAATTGCTCAATTGTCAAGAAGTGATGAATATAGAAATGAGCCAAATAAAACCATGTGATGTGTAGTAAAATACTTAATAAGTTGTGTGGTTTGATGAAAACAGAAAGAAAAGAAAGATATATTTTTCAAACAATCCTTCCTTAGGTCTACCCACCACATGAGTGAATGAAATGTTCACTCTAACAAAAGAAAAACAAACAAATAATAGGATATTGCTTTTCTAAGCATGAGAATCCAGAACTCCTCCGAAGAGCACAAAGTGTGAACTCTTTACAACCTGTGGCTACTTTACCACTGATAACCATAATTATACAAATGGAAATACAATACAAACCTAAAAGAATCCTGTACATTAAAAGAAACAACACTGCCAGTTGTATCACAACTTAAATTATGATAGTCATCTTACTAATCAAGTATGATGAAGGTGATGCTATAGTAAATAAAGTCATGTTTCACAGATACCTGCCAAGTCAGTGTCCTTTAGTTCACAAACACACACACACACACACACACATACACACACACACACACACACACACACACACACACACACACACACACACACACACACACTGATATACAGCTCTGCATCTGTATTATTTAGAAACTTTTCGTTCTCAACAGTATATCTCATTTATTTTCCTGATAATTGTGTTAGGTTCTCAAAAAGTGTTTTGTCTTCTAGTAAGACTTTGACAGACTGTTCAATTAATTTGGTAAAAAATGTTTCTACAATGGCTGAAGTGATTTTATTTTATTCATGCTTGTTAAGTGTGTCCTGCTAAAGAATTTTTTTATCAGTGCTTGTTAAGTGTGCCCTGTTAAAGAGTTAAATCATCTCAAACCATGGAAGATAGGCATCTGAGTCAGCATCTCTTGCAAGCAGTAGCCTTTGCAATTTCCACCTGGCTGCTTTAAGAGAAGAAGTTGCATCCATTGTAGAAAGTAACACATCCATCTTCTGCTGTATGTCAAAACTCTAGAGTGTAGTTAAATACTGAGGTCAGTGACTCCCTACTATATTTAGGTTGCTGTTATATTTCTGTTTGAATGAGACTGACTTGGTAAGTCCAACAGATATCCACTGACTTGCAGCTTTACAGATAGGAGCCCAATATCTTAATCTTAGTAATACAATGCAGTAAAATAGCAATACTTTTAGGCACAGACCAAAAAGTTGACACCGTTGTACTTTGGTCAGTTTGAAAATTACTGACTAACAGAATAACATTATTGACAGGGTCTATGCCATGCATTTGAGAAAGTGATGCTCTTGCATGCTATATTTACTAGGAAGCTCCATAGTGTGGAGCTCATTTTCATATCACACTATCAAGAGAACTCTTTCTTCAGTTTCCTTCACACTGTTTAACCTATTAAATAAAACTGGTAGGTGGACAGTAGTTGGTTAGAGTATAATTAGTATAAGAATCCTTTCTGCTGTATATACACTTACTGCTATTTTATGTATCTGGACATTGTAACATTTATTTTAATTACATTCTGCCTGACATTGTTGATATAAAATAACTTAAAAAGATTTTGTTTGTACTGCATGTACTGGAGCTTTTTATCCCCAGCCTCCAATGAAAAGGGGCCTTCTTGCCCTGCTGGAGTTCCCCAATCAACAAGAGTAAAACAAAATAAATAAATAAAATAAATACAACCACGAAGACTGATGGCTTTTCCTATTGTTGAAGGAAAAATCAGTCAAAAAAAGTTGAGCACTAGTTGTTAAATAGTTACTCAAATAGGCATTCAGTTCCTTAAAAGGCAATGACATACATAGTTATCATTCCTTCATTCTTTCTCTAATTCCTCACTTAATCTTTTTCAGAGTTGCAGGCATACATAACATGCCAATAGCTTTGAGCTTTAAGACCAATTGAGTTACGTTCTTTCACCAGTCTTATTTATTTTTGAATCATAGCCACTTTTTTTCTCTCTTTTTAAACAGCTTTATACCACATTAATCTTGTTACAATACTCAGATAGGAAGAGGAATGGGTAACAAAATGATAAAATAACAAAATAACTAGAATAATATCATTATCCAATTTCTGATATATGATTTGATTTTAAAACTAGATGAAATGTCAAAAAGTAATTAATATACGTCTTCAAACTATATTCATTTTCATGGTATAATTAATATATATATATATATATATATTTTTTTTTTTTGTAGCAGCATCGCAGGATCTGTTCATTATCTCTGACAAAAATCTTAAACTGCTCTGATGTAATTTTACTGTTCTCAAACTGCAGGTAAAATATCACAACAGGAACAGCATATACCAAGCAGCAACCTGTATACCCAGACATCTTAACATAAATGTTCCTTTTTCTGCATCTTTTTACTAAATATGTTTCATAAGGAGCTGGGGGTATTAATCTAGTTTATTATTAACAATACGTTAGCATTTTTAAGAATAATGCTAAATGTGTGTCCTATATTACTCTAATCAACTTCAGTTAATCCTTTTAAGTAATTCATGTACTTCCAATGCCAATCAGTATTTATTTGCATAGCGCTCGGGTGTTTTGAATGCTGATCAGGTAATTGTGTCAATACCGCGATGAAAAGCTACAGTCTGAGAGTAATCTTGCTGTTAGAAACTGAGAGTACATGAAAGCTAATGCTTCCTGTTGCATCTGCACCCTGCTGTACAATGTACAAAAAGAAAATATGTACCATGTTTAACACTGCCCTGAACACATATCTGCCACATTTTCTGATACAGCAGTTTTCTTCCTTGTGAAAAACATTTGAATGTTCATGACTTGCACCTGCAGTGTACCACTGAGTGTGTTATCAGAGCAAAAGTATCTCTGCGTGGCAGTTCTTTCTTTCTCTAGGTAAACTTTGATCAAATTTTCTGAATTTTGAGAGTCTGATTCATTTATCAATGAAACATATATTTAATGCAAGTTTGTTTTCAATGAAACCTGAAGAAATAGAGAAGTTAAGAGACTTTATTAGTGTTGCACTGCACATAACCAGGAATGATGGCATTCTTTTCCAAGTAAATTGATTTGCAATTCATTGTCCTTAATACTTCACTTTTCTACCTCCTATGAAATAAGCTTAAAACAGTAAAGACAATTCTGTGTGTAATGGATTAAAACAGATATTAAGTCATAAAACATCTGAAGTACAAATGTCATAGTCTGGTTTTCTTCGGCAAAGAACATAACTGCTGCAAGTGTTTCAGCTTCCTGATTATTAAGACCATAATTTCTTTAATTTAAATTAACTTAAGAACAAGTACACTTTGTGATGAAAAATATATGGGTGCAACATCTATATTTTTTATTAGAACAGAAAGAGTTATGATTTGATGGTGCTCGGGTTATGAAAGAGTAGTAGAAATAGCAATAGAAAATAGCATAAATGTTAAATAAATTCCACCTAACTAAATGGTGTGTGGCAAACCTGGCAAAAATGACACTGCTATCATATCAATATATCCTTATCATTATTATAATAATGGATTCGTTCCAAGTCGGACTTTCCTGGTTAACAAATGATAAATAAATAAATAATCATTATTTGATCAATGCAGCTGTTCTTTCATAAATACTGCATGATGGCTTTATTTCATGAGTATTGGTTTCTGTGTATGAGCCCATAACAACAAAAGTTTTTGGCAGGGTCTGTTATATCACTTCGATTCCCCACTCATCAAAGTACATTGGTTCATTCTAAACATCATAAAGTTGCCCCCTCAAGTACACAAAGGATTGCACAAACAACACACATATAAACATTACATTTCTGTAAACATTCACCATATAAATACAAATATTTTTTTTTGCTGGGAGTAGTCACAGAAAGCTACACATAAAATCACCATGCAGGAGTCTGTAAGAGACAGAATATGAGTTTAAAGCTTTAAACTTGTTTTAGTAGCTGAGAGTCTTTCATCAAGTTCATAGGTTCATAGGTGTGTACTAGGCTAACAGTCCTGGAGCCTATATAAGCCTAGCCCAAGAAGATTCCCTGGCATCATGCTGCCCAAAGTTAGTTCACAGTGCCCCTGTCAAGCAAGGCCACTGAAGTAATCCCCGGGGTGAACTTCCTATTGCCCACCCATTCGTCAAGATTTCTCTTAAAGAGAGCCAGTGAAGTGCTCTGCTTGACATGAATGGGAAGTTTGGTCCAAAGTATGGGAAGTCTCTGGGTTAGGAACCTGTCCCTTCAGCATGTTCTGTTTATTATGGTAATGAGGTTAAGGTCCCTGGAGAGTGTGGCATGGAGGGATTGGGATTTCTTTAGGTGTAGCATATCTAGCAGCTCTGGGTCAGACATGGCTTTGTAGGTCAAGCAGAGAGCGCCTCTAAGTAGGCGATAAAAGACAGCGTATAGCTGGAGTTTTTTGAGTCTGTCCATATAGGGCATGTGTCTAAGGCCTAAGATCCTCTTAGTGAGGTATTTTTGTGGCCTTTCCAGTTGTCGTAGGTGTCTAGTGAGGTACATACCAAATGAGTCATTGTATTCTATAATAGGTCTAATGAGGGACGAGTAGAGAGGGATTCCTGGATGTAATTGTGAAATGAGACTACAGTGGCAATGTTGTTGTCAAAGGAGAGGTTGCTCTCAACCTGTGTCCCCAGGTCTTTTATCACACCTTAGGTGCTTAGTGGGCTACCACCTATGTGGTGGTTCATGGCCACCAAATTTTTCCCAAAGGGAATGACAATGCACTTTTTGGCATTGAGCTTAAGGCCATGGTTCTGGCACCAGTCATTGGTGTCAGTGAGGCTGTTTTGTAGATTGTCTATATCAGTTGGAGAATCAGTAATGGCTCCCAGTTTGCAATCATCCGCGAACTTGGTCAGCCAGAGTCCTTTTGTGTTGACTTGAACTTCAGAGAAGTAGATAGCAAACAGGAGAGGACCTAGGACCAATCCCTGTGGCTAAAGGCTTAAGAGCCCTTACCAGCCTACCCAGTATAACCCCATGTATCCAATATATGGTCCCTAGGGGCAAGAGAATGGCATGGATTTGTGCCTATGCATTGAGTATCTTACATGCTGACATAGGCACTACCCCAGGTGTGAATTTGTGATTCCCCATCCATTGATCCAAAGAGAGTTTGAGTAGGGCCAGGGGAAAGGCACTGCTTAATGTGAATCGGAAGCCTGTTCCAAAGAATGGGCAATCTCTGAAACACATATCTGTCTCTTGAACATGTTTTGTTTGAGTCACTGACTAAGTTTAGATCTCTAGATCAGCTGATGTTCATGTTGTTTGACTTGTGGATTAGGCTGGGTTTGTAGGTCAGGCATAGGTCAACCCTTAATAATAATAGTCATTAGGATACAGAGTAGATGGATAGGGATTTTATTTTTTCCACACTAACATAGGACATGCTGTTTACATCCTGTATTTTCTTCATGAGGACCCTCTAAGGTCACTCCAGCTGTCTATCCTAGTGCCTAGTCAGATACATGCCAAATGGTGCGTTGTACTCAATCATTGGTCTAATGAAGACTGAGTACAGAGGGACTCTAATTTCCTTGGATCTGGATGCCATACCTTTATTTATAAGTTGTGTCACATAGAAGGACTTCTTCATCACTGTGGGCACATGGTTGTCAAAGTTCAAGCTACTAGCTATCCTTGTAGCTAGATCTGTCACCCCTGAGTCTACTCTTAGGGGTGTGTTACTGATGTTGTAATTTGAAGGGCCTTCCACAGAGTATGATAATGCATTTTTTCACATTTAGTTTTAGGCCATGAAAGGCAAAACAGGATAAGAGGGATGCCTGGAACACATGGGTGAAGCTACAGGGAAAAAGAAGTAAAGGCCCTTCTGGACTTCAGTCTGGCAAATTGTTTGATGATGGCAATACACAGTTCAGCAAGATAGACAAGAGTGACAGTCACAAGATCACATAAAACAGTGGCCAACATGCAATTCAGGAAGACTTCCTTGAAGTTAAGGGAACAACACTGGGTTAGAATCAGTGATTGCAAAGTTATCCATAGTAAAACCATCAGTCCACAGCATAAACCACCAGTTGCTACAATGAGCCTCAAGCAGTGGTCAGGGAAGGCTCTTAGGTTAACAAAGACTAGGCTGAAAACTTGGAATTTGACTGGAGGAAAAGCACAGGATTTCAAGGAATTACTCAAGGCTCTAGCACCTCAAGAAGAAGAAGAAATAGGTGGAGTTGAAGAAGAATTATAGTACCTCAAAACAGCATATGAAAGGGCTGTAGAACAGATATCTGGCTGAAACAGGTGTAGGCATAACGTGCATAAGGAAAACTGTTGGTGAAATGCAGAAGTCCATGGAGTCATCAAAAGAAAGAAGGAGCTTAGGAAAATGTGGGAGATAGAAAGGACAGAGTAGGCTAGGAAGGAATGCCGGTTGGTTAACAAAGAGGGAAGAGAAGAGTTGCAATAGCAAAGAACAAAGCAGCAGAGGCACTCTACAGCTTCTGGAAAATGACACAGTAAGGGGCACAAAAAACTATATCAGGTTGCAAGGGAAAGATGTAAAGATAAAGAAGATAGTCATCAGACACCATTCTTAAGTGATGTTCGCAACAACTATTTAACAGTCTATAGGACATTAAAGGCAGGTAGAAGGTGTACTTCTGGCAGTTTCTGAATGAAGAAATCCCCACAGACACTATAGTGCCTCACACACACATCCTATGATGAGAAAAGAAGAAGAAGAAAAATAAGAGAAACTCACCTTATAAAAGATAAGAGCAGCACTAAGAAAAATGATGTCAGAGAAAATAGCAGTCTCATAGGAGGTCATGACAGTTCTGATCAAGATGCTGGGTAAGTTATGGAAGAAGTGGCTTCTGAGGGTACTCACAACAGTATGGAGAGAAAGGTATATCCCAGAAGATTGGAGAATAAGTATACTAGTGCCAATGTGTACAAGAACAAAGAGGACTTTCACAACCATGAGCAGTATAGAGCTATCAGACTCCTGTCGCACTGCATGAAAGTTCTGCAGAAGGTGATTGATAAGCAAATACATAGACTAGTAGAAAGTAAGACTGATTAGCAAATACACAGACTAGTAGAAACCAAGATGGGAGATAAACAGTTTGTATTCAGATCAAGATGCAGCATAACTGACCAATGTTTGCAATAAGGCAGATATTTTAGAAGAAGCTAGACATGAGAAAAGAGTCTAACTAGGCATTCCTAGAAGTGGAAAAAGCATATGATAAGGTCCCAAGAAAGCTGATTTGGACAGTCCTGCAATGACTTGAAGTCCCAGAAACGTTAGTAGAATTACTGCAGGCTATATACAAGGACCATGTCACACAAGTATTAACAGTGTTCATACTCACATGGGGTGCCCAGTGGGAGTGGGTTTGCATCAAGGTTCAGCTTTGAGCCCAGTGCTGTTCATGGTGATGAACTACATTAACAGACAGGTTGGAGGGAACAGATCAGCAAAGCTTCTATATGCAGATGATGTAGCATTACAGGCAGACTCTTTGCAACATCTTCAGCAAAGAATAAGGGAATGGAATGCAAATCTGATGGCACATTGGATGACATTGAGTAGCAATAAAGAAAGTTGTAGTGGCAGGAAGTTCAGAAGAAGCTGAGAACTGAAATAGAAGGGAAGTAGTGCAATAAGTTAACAGCTTCAAGTACCTGGGATGAGCGGGTGAGGAAAAGGAAGTCTGAATAACAATGTCAAATCTAGAATCAGAGAGGGCTGCAGAGTGTTGGGGTAGTGTATGACAAACAAATGCCAAAGGAGCTGAGAAACTAGATATACAAAGCAGTGGTTAAACCAGTACTACTGTATTGTGCAGAAACCTGGGCAGTAAAAGCAGACCAGTTGAGGAATCTCAAGGTGATGGTGGCAAAGTTTCTGAGGTGGCTGGTAGGATGCACACTTTAGGACATATAAAGAAATAAGACATCAGAGCAGAAGGTGAAGTATCTCCAGTTGCAGACAAATTCATAAAGAACAGATCATGATGGTTCAAGGATATGTGCAGGAAAGCAGAAGGCAATCTGGGTAAGAGGATTTGTGAAAGACGGGAAGAAGTTACGAGGAAACAAGGGCATCCAGCAACGAGATGGATCGAGTATATGGGACAAGATATATGACAGTCAGGCATGACTGTCAAAGAAGGTAGGAGAGTGGCATTGAATCAAGAGAGATGGCAACACTTGACTCAACACCACAATCTTGTTCAGAAAATGGGAAAAGGGAGTTGATGATTATCATGATGATGATGATGATTGTATATAAAATCTAGAACAGAGAACATGAATGGTTCAAAATAACATGAAAGAAAATGGAAAGAGCAAATCATTTGTGAGCATGCTTTTAAGAAGTCAGGTTAAGGAAATACATATATAAGTAACACGTAGGTGAAAGTGCTAGTTATACATCAGTCTGCAGGAGGAGCAGGGTCAAACAATGATTTTGAGAGGGAACACCAGGGAAATTGGTAGAAGTGGCAGCACAACAAGCAGTTAGATCATGCATAGGGAGTGGTAGAAGTTGAAATAAATGATTAGTAGATAACCTGAGTTAGAGGAAGACTGTGGAAACATATAGAATAATTGGTAGAAACAACTCTGATCCAAAACAATACCAAAACAGCAAAATCTTCAGAAGTCAGGAATCGATTCCTGACTTCTGAAGATTTTGCTGTTTTGGTATTGTTTTGGATCAGAGTTGTTTTTATCTGAAGGTGTGTGGAGTGGGGTTTGTGTAATATAGAATAATTGGGTCTGTATTACCAAATCGAAAAACCCTTTACGCAAATACCTAAACGTAGACACCTATAATGCGAACCACGAAAATCCCAAATGCACTAAACAGCGAAAAATAAAATAATGAACTGTCATAGTTGGCCAACCCCACCACCCGCTACATACTACCTACCCAAACTAAATAAATAAGCCACCTACATACATACACTAACTAAACCCTACTTCTAACCTAAAGTAAAGCACCAAAACCCTACTTCTAACCCTACACTAAACCCCACATACACAACTAACTATGCACTATCCTTAACCCCTCCCTAACCCTAAGGTCCATAACTACCACACACGTCCCCTACAGACAAACACCCAAAAAAATAAATAATACACATACATACATTTAACAAAACCCTACTTCCAACACTACACTAAACCCCACATACACAACTATCTATGCATTATCCTTAACCCTCCCTAACCCTAAGGTTAGTAACTACCGCACACTTCCCCTACAGACATACACCCAGAAAAAAAAAATAATACACATACATACAGTTAAATAAATCCCTACTTCTAACACTACACTATATCTTACATACATTACCTATCTATTCACTTACCTTAACCCACATCCTAACCCTAAAGTCCTATCTATCTCACACTTACCTTGCGGAGCTATACCACAGACGGGCCAACCATTACACTTCGACATTTCAGTTTTTGCTATTTTGGACATTCGGCATTTCCGTCTTTCATGCAATCCGTGTCGCTCTTTTCATATTCTCGATTACAGTCATTCGATCTGGTAATAGGAACCTAAATAATTGTAGGAAGAGTGACTATAAGGTGTCAGGGTATGGAATGTGGTTGGCTAGAGGGAGATGCTGAAGGGGTGTGATGTAAAGGGGGATGAATGTAAAGTGGAAAGAAAAAGCTAGCCACTGAGCCAGGAGATGCTGAAGGGATATGCAAAGGTACAATAAAAATAAGGGTTGTATGTGAGCAGAAAAGTAGGAAATGATTAGGTAAGGGGAGAGGAAAGTTAGTGGTTTATGGAGAAAGGATAACAGGGAGAGACATAGGTTGTAGATATAATATGTTGATAAAACGAAGGATAACATAGATTAGAATATAATGTCTGGATGGATTTACTCTCTGGGTACTTTACATATTGCATTAATTATTCTGAGAACCACCAAGGTTTTTTTTTTTTTTTTTTTTTGACCTTCATCTCCTGTATCAGTGAAGTCCCCATATCCACAGCAGATCAATTTGTTCCTCCTAGTTTCCAGTATCCAAGAACACTTGCAAAGGAAGATGACAGCAAAGAGAGAATTGCAACTGTCATTCATTGGAAGTAGGTCGTATTTCTCTCTGCTATTAACATTTTCTGTGCTGCTGGGCCCAGTGTTAGTATGTCATTCTGTACACCAAAACTTTAAGCTAGAGTGTGTGTGAACACCTTAATGGGCTTTTATTCCTTCAGTCCCAGATTGCAACAGCTGCAGCTTCATGTTTTTTTTTTCCAGGTAGGCCACTTGCAATGGGCCTGCATCAACATATTCCTGTCAGGAGAGGTAAGCTAGTAATGGCCTCTTACATCCATTCTACACCAGATGATTTCTCTAACACAGTTGCCAGTAATCAAACCAAGGCCATCCTGGACATTGTCAGGGCTAACGTGTATTATAGTCAGTTATATTTATGTTTCACTTCCCAGCAGTGAAGTGACCAGACCTATAGATAATAGTACACTACTTGAAATGTGTGTGGTTTTTAATAAACTTTTCATGTAACACTATTCACTAACTAAGTTTCATATCTTGCCCTGTAAGTAGAGTGGCAGAACATTAAGCGGTTTAGCCTGATGATCTAAATGTTTTTCTGGTGTTGTTTCAAAGGATATCTGTATTCCTTACACTTATTCTCATGCACAGACATGCACCACATGTAGGAGGTTTACTCTCTGCAGGCTTTGTTTAATGTAATCAGCTCTGAGGTATTTGTTCGTTAGAGAAGGTTGAGATCTTTCTATCAATTACTTGCTTTTAAAGTTCCAAGTTCAAACTCACTATTCTCTGCATGCATGTCATTGTCCTTGAGTATACACATCCACATAGTGTTGCTCTAGACTGAGGACTCCATCAAGCTGTTAATTTAGTCAGCCTTCAAAACACTTTCTTCAGTGAGAAGAATGATTCATTTAATATTTAAGACACCAATTTCCTATTTTACTCAAGGTGTCCTAAGCCTTTTCCTAAATTTGACTCTCTTGAATCAGAACAAATAACATGCAAGGCGTTCAAGCTTATGCAGTACTTAGTACCTGCTTCTTTCTTTTTTAAAATGTTTCATTGGTTTGGAAAAGTGCATCGTGGAGACCATTCCTAAGTGAAGTGTTTTGATCATGTGGCCTGACATACATGGCAGCAGTAAGCTTGGCATTCCAGTCAGTAATGTTGCTTTAGTACCTTATTTATTCAAATTACTCACTCACTCACTCACTCACTCACTCACTCACTCACTCACTCACTCACTCACTCACTCACTCACTCATGCACTGAAAAATGATATTGCTGTAATCACATGACAGCTAGCCATGGAGTTCAGCATAAATGGAGTAGGACCTAAATGACACTACGTATGCTGAAGCATGAGATATTTTTTATTTTATTTATTTATTTTTTTTTATTTATTTAACATTTGTTGACCGGGAAAGTCCGACTAGGTTCTACAGATCCTGTTTTCAGCGGAGGCCCGGGGAGAAATGCTCCAGATATCACGCAGCTCTGACAAGTTAGGGCATAACAAAAATCCTTGTGATACAAGGACAGTGAATGAAATACTGCTGGGCTGCTCCTCGCCATGTGTTCACTTACTATTCTCAAGCCTTTGACCACAATGGTGGTCCTAGCCTAAGGTGTAGTAGTATGTGGGACAGTAAGTTAGGAGTAGTTGTAACAACTTCAAGAAAGTGAAGGTCACCTGGAAAAGGAGAAAAAGGGATAAATCATTCCAATAGCCAAATTCTTTTAAGAGGATGCAGGGTTACTGTTTGCGCATTTACAAATTAATTTATGAATTGTAAGCTCTGTTCCCCACCAAAAAAGTTTTATCAAAAAACAAACATATTCTATCAGCAGTAGTTCACCATGGTGAATATCAACACCATCCATACACCTCAACCTCTTAACTCAAGAATCTGGGACAAAGACAAATAATGAGGGGGTCATAGGCCAAAAGTCAGGGACATATTTTAAATACTGCTCTTATACACTTAAAATAAAATGTTTTGCAATAGAGTGCATTATCTGAAGAATATAAAGTATAAAATTCAAACATATGTCATTAGGGTCTATATTGGATGATCGAACTTTCAAAAGTTCGACTGTCATATGGTCAACACCATATGATCGAATTTTTGAAAGTTTGAATGTTTTAATGGAGATCTCCGTACAGCACAGAATGGGAAGATTTCCCTTTTGTGTTGGGGGTAGGGTACTCTGGCATTGACAGTCATGAGTCTGTCCTATGCCACTGTTTGGCATTTCCCCTTGCATAATACAGTGGGTTTTCCAGCCTTATGGCCTAATGAATATTATGGGGCACTCAGTATTGGACAGAGTACCTGTTGTCCCAAGTGGCTATACGATCTCTGCAAGTTTCCCAGTAGCCCACTCTGTTCCCTTGCATACATGCAGCAGGTCCATACATATGCTACCATAGTCTGGTACCCCATGCATTTGTTGTATAGCAGAGTGACTTATCTTGTGAACACAATGGTTGAGAGACCTGTGTTTCAGGGATGACTGCCTGATGCATGCAGTACACACCCAATACATGGTTAGGTACAGGTTGTGTGGTGTGGCTAGCGTCCTTTTTACAATGTATGCGAGTCAGAGTAACATGTCAGTTCCTACAACCCTAGGTTGTCAGTGCATGTGTTATGCGTAGCCTCTTGGCCAAGACCAGGGCATAGTGGGCACACCTATGTCTGCGTACAGGGACAGCCTCAGGGGGTTCCTCCTCCAAATCCCCCAGTGGGTGTGGCTGTGGGGACCTAGACGCTGATGGTGTGTTGCGTGACCCTTCCCTGTGATGATCCTGCCACAGCTGTTTCTGCAGGATCATATTGGGTAGAATGGCACATACTGTGAACATCTGTGCACATGTGACTGGAGAGTACTAAAGGGCTCCACCAGATATATCAAGGCACAGGAAGCATGACTCGAGCAGGCCAAACACACACTCTATGATGTTCCTAGTTTGTATGTGTGCCTCATTATGGAGTTCTTTGGTAGGTGTGTGTACATTTCTGATGGGTGTCATCATCCACGGTTCCAGTGTGTAGCCAGCATCCCCCAGTAGATGGCTATACAGGATGTGTTCCCTGGCAAAAATCTGATGCAGCTGTGATGCATACCAAATATGTGAGTCGTGATAACTGCCAGGGCTGTCAGCATACACATTTATAATGCTCTGGGCATTGCACACGACCTGGCAATTGATGGAGTGATACTCTTTGCAGCTGACTTAGACTCTATCTTCCTCACTGGGTGGTGCTTTGATGTGGACATGAGTGCAGTCTATGGCATCCAATACCTCAGGTTAGTCTGCTACATGGTAGAAAAGATGCATACTGCTGGCCCTATCCACAGGGGTACGGGGTAAATAAATGTGCTCACTGGCATGTGTTTGCATGGCATCCTGGAATTGGTGGAGTACCCTGGATGCTGATGCCTGTGAGACTCCCTTCATGTCCCCAGTTGGTCTTTGAAAAGTACCTGTAGCTATGACCCTAAGGGCTACACATACCTTTGTTTCCACTGGGATGGGTTCCCCTCTGTTGGCTCTGGGTCTGAGTTAAGGTCGGCAGAGCTCAGCGAGTTCTTGTAGTATGTCCCTGTCCACCCTGTTGCACTCTACAATCTCCAGCTCATTTAGCTCCTAGAAGGTTATTCTGAGCCTGAACACTCTTCTCCTTCTCAGTCTAAACCTATTGTCAGCAGCAGCAGCATCAGCACTGACCTCAGCATCTAGCACATACAGATGTAGCAGAGCTGCAGCACCCCCTAGCATTCTCTCAGTTAAAAATCCCAAGTCTGTACGCCAGTGGTGCAGAGTATTGGGGGAAAATCAGATTGCAGAGTGTATGCAGATGCAGTCTGTGTGATTGGCTATGATGCATTCCACCTGCCAAGTCCATCATTGAGGGGTTGGAATGGCCCAGTTAAGGTGGAACAGGGGTCATCAGTAATTTATATATGATTGGGTTTTTCAGCCATTTTCTTTTTCCCTTTTCTTTTGACAGCCTACATTGCTAAGCACTGCGCATGGCATGCAAACCTTGACTGCAGGTATAAACAATGCTCAGCGGTCAATAGACACACCCCCATGAACAGGCACACTCAGCACAGCTCAAACCAGCTTAAACACTTGCCCCAAGGCTAAACAAAGCTTAGCAGCACTGAACATATACCTCTGCTCATCTCAGCTCTGTGGCACACAAATGCTGTGTTCCAATGTGTTTAAGGAAATAGAGACACACCCCTTTTTGATGTCAGCTACCTCTTCTGTGGATACCAACATGGTTCTGGAGCTACACAGGTTTGATCTGGAAGCACAGATACCCATTTTTGCTGTTCAGTAACCCCAGCTCATCTGTATACAGATCTGTTCACACAGCCTGGCTACTACACTATTCCAGGACCTGCCTCCTTAGCAGCCACAGACATCTACCATTGTACATACTCCATGCAAGGCCCTATATTGCATTATTGTCATGTATTTTATTTTTTTCGTTTTTAGACTTTTAATTTTCTTTTTGCATAATGGCATGTTTGCACACTGCTGTGTGATGTGCAAACATAATATGGGTATTAAAAGAAATATTTTAAATATTTTTTCATTACTTTTTGGACACACAGGGCATAGTTTTGCATATATCTGTGTCTGCTTTGCTATTTCTGACCTTCTAACAGGGGTTTTACAGCCCCTGTTCACATTTTAATTTCATGTACACAGTAATTATCCATGTATACTTCTGACACCAACAATGGATCTCCATGATTGCATATCTGCATGCTGGATCACTCTACACCCTCATTTGCATGGAATTCACCTGCTTATGAGGAGATTTGCATGCCATGAACACTTCTGGTCAGCTCTGTTTATTGGGTCGCATGGCTGCTAACTTCCGTATAAGCTCCATGCCCCTATGCCTACAAGGAAAATTAATCCATGTAGGCTTTATTGAATTCCCCACTATGTTCTTTAAAATGTTTTTGTATTCTGACTCTGTGTGCTGAAGGTGTGATATCTCTGATGCAGGAAGTTGGAAACCTACTTTTCTATAACACTTCTTTCTTATTCAGTTATGATCATCCATTGGGGAAATTTTTTCTTACTCTTGTGTTCAGTGAATGTTCCAGTTTCAGTTCTGTTTCTAGCAATTTTGATTGATGCTGGATAACTTATCACTCAATGACTATTTACTTAAGAGATTAAACAGCTGATGTTGCCGAAATATAAAAATAAAATCCCTCATTGCACACTGTAGACAGTTTATGTCAATGGACAAGTACTACACTAATTTCTAAATCTGATAAACTAACACATGACATCAGCAACTGTAGTCTGTGATCACACTTTAACGAACATCTTCTAAGATTATCTAAAAGAGAGCTATGCTGACTGACCACTACCTTCTGTATGAGGAGAAAAAAACATTTTTTAATAAAAGTCCAGCAGAAGTTTCACTGCCACCTTCTCTGTGAAACAAGTTATAACTGTTAATATTTTAGGCTTTACTACAATAACAATGCAATGACTTAGATTTGTAACCATGTAAGAAACAGTATCGACAATTCATGTATTGTTTTACTTTACTCAATACATTTCTGTAACCTTGTAAATAAAAAAGTCTGAATCTAGTAAAGTTTAGAATAGTTAGATACGTACCAAAGATTTTCTATTGACAGAGTTTTGATATTTGAAAATTAGCAGTTGTTCAGTTTCTCTATGCTGGAGTAAACCTTAATATCCTTGGCATTTTCCTGATATGAAGCTGGTGTCCTCTAGAATCTTAGCATTTTCGATATAATTAATCAATAAATAAGAAATCCTGAAAATGTAAAGAACCTCAGCAGAAAAATAACTTGTAAACCAAACAAATTGCTCAATTGTCAAGAAGTGATGAATATAGAAATGAGCCAAATAAAACCATGTGATGTGTAGTAAAATCCTTAATAAGTTGTGTGGTTTGATGAAAACAGAAAGAAAAGAAACATATATTTTTCAAACAATCCTTCCTTAGGTCTACCCACCACATGAGTGAATGAAATGTTCACTCTAACAAAAGAAAAACAAACAAAAAATAGGATATTGCTTTTCTAAGCATGAGAATCCAGAACTCCTCCGAAGAGCACAAAGTGTGAACTCTTTACAACCTGTGGCTACTTTACCACTGATAAACATAATTATACAAATGGAAATACAATACAAACCTAAAAGAATCCTGTACATTAAAAGAAACAACACTGCCAGTTGTATCACAACTTAAATTATGATAGTCATCTTACTAACCAAGTATGATGAAGGTGATGCTATAGTAAATAAAGTCATGTTTCACAGATACCTGCCAAGTCAGTGTCCTCTAGTTTACAAACACACACACACACACACACACACACACACACACACACACACACACACACACACACACACACACAAACACACACACACACTGATATACAGCTCTGCATGTGTATTATTTAGAAACTTGTCGTTCTCAACAGTATATCTCATTTATTTTCCTGATAATTGTGTTAGGTTCTCTGAAAGTGTTTTGTCTTCTAGTAAGACTTTGACAGACTGGTCAATTAATTTGGTAAAAAATGTTTCTACAATGGCTGAAGTGATTTTATTTTATTCATGCTTGTTAAGTGTGCCCTGTTAAAGAGTTAAATCATCTCAAACCATGGAAGATAGGCATCTGAGACAGCATCTCTTGCAAGCAGTAGCCTTTGCAATTTCCACTTGGCTGCTTTAAGAGAAGAAGATGCATCCATTGTAGAAAGTAACACATCCATCTTCTGCTGTGTGTCAAAACTCTAAAGTGTAGTTAAATACTGAGGTCAGTGACTCCCTACTATATTTAGGTTGCTGTTATATTTCTGTTTGAATGAGACTGACTTGGTAAGTCCAACAGATATCCACTGACTTGCAGCTTTACAGATAGGAGCTCAATATCTTAATCTTAGTAATACAATGCAGTAAAATAGCAATACTTTTAGGCACAGACCAAAAAGTTCACACCGTTGTACTTTGGTCAGTTTTAAAATTAGTGACTAACAGAATAACATTATTGACAGGGTCTATGCCATGCATTTGAGAAAGTGATGCTCTTGCATGCTATATTTACTAGGAAGCTCCATAGTGTGGAGCTCATTTTCATATCACACTATCAAGAGAACTCTTTCTTCAGTTTCCTTCACACTGTTTAACCTACTAAATAAAACTGGTAGGTGGACAGTAGTTGGTTAGTGTATAATTAGTATAAGAATCCTTTCTGCTGTATATACACTTACTGCTATTTTATGTATCTGGACATTGTAACATTTATTTTAATTACATTCTGCCTGACATTGTTGATATTAAATAACTTAAAAAGATTTTGTTTGTACTGCATGTACTGGAGCTTTTAATCCCCAGCCTCCACTGAAAAGGGGCCTTCTTGCCCTGCTGGAGTTCCCCAATCAACAAGAGTAAAACAAAATAAATAAATAAAATAAATACAACCACGAAGACTGATGGCTTTTCCTATTGTTGAAGGAAAATCAGTCAAAAAAAGTTGAGCACTAGTTGTTAAATAGTTACTTAAATAGGCATTCAGTTCCTTAATAGGCAATGACATACGTAGTTATCATTCCTTCATTCTTTCTCTAATTCCTCACTTAATCTTTTTCAGAGTTGCAGGCACTCATAACATGCCAATAGTTTTGAGCTTTAAGATCAATTGAGTTACGTTCTTTCACCAGTCTTATTTATTTTTGAATCATAGCCACTTTTTTTCTCTCTTTTTAAACAGCTTTATACCACATTAATCTTGTTACAATACTCAGATAGGAAGAGGAATGGGTAACAAAATGATAAAATAACAAAATAACTAGAATAATATCATTATCCAATTTCTGATATATGATTTGATTTTAAAACTAGATGAAATGTCAAAAATTAATTAATATACGTCTTCAAACTATATTCATTTTTCATGGTATAATTAATATATATCTATTTTTGTAGCAGCATTGCAGGATCTGTTCATTATCTCTGACAAAAATCTTAAACTGTTCTGATGTAATTTTATTGTTCTCAAACTGCAGGTAAAATATCACAACAGGAACAGCATATACCAGGCAGCAACCTGTATACCCAGACATCTTAACATAAATGTTCCTTTTTCTGCATCTTTTTACTAAATATGTTTCATAAGGAGCTGGGGGTATTAATCTAGTTTATTATTAACAATACGTTAGCATTTTTAAGAATAACGCTAAATGTGTGTCCTATATTACTCTAATCAACTTCAATTAATCCTTTTAAGTAATTCATGTACTTCTAATGCCAATCAGTATTTATTTGCATAGTGCTCGGGTGTTTTGAATGCTGATCAGGTAATTGTGTCAATACCACGATGAAAAGCTACAGTCTGAGAGTAATCTTGCTGTTAGAAACTGAGAGTACATGAAAGCTAATGCTTCCTGTTGCTTCTGCACCCTGCTGTACAATGTACAAAAAGAAAATATGTACCATGTTTAACACTGCCCTGAACACATATCTGCCACATTCTCTGATACAGCAGTTTTCTTCCTTGTGAAAAACATTTCAATGTTCATGACTTGCACCTGCGGTGTACCACTGAGTGTGTTATCAGAGCAAAAGTATGTCTGCCTTGCAGTTCTTTCTTTCTCTAGGTAAACTTTGATCAAATTTTCTGAATTTTGAGAGTCTGATTCATTTATCAATAAAACATATATTTAATGCAAGTTTGTTTTCAATGAAACCTGAAGAAATAGGGAAGTTAAGAGACTTTATCAGTGTTGCACTGCACATAACCAGGAATGATGGCATTCTTTTCCAAGTAAATTGATTTGCAATTCATTGTCCTTAATACTTCACTTTTCTACCTCCTATGAAATAAGCTTAAAACAGTAAAGGCAATTCTGTGTGTAATGGATTAAAACAGATATTAAGTCATAAAACATCTGAAGTACAAATGTCATAGTCTGGTTTTCTTCGGCAAAGAACATAACTGCTGCAAGTGTTTCAGATTCCTGATTATTAAGACCATAATTTCTTTAATTTAAATTAACTTAAGAACAAGTACACTTTGTGATGAAAAATATATGGATGCAACATCTATATTTTTTATTAGAACAAAAAGAGTTATGATTTGATGGTGCTCGGTTTATGAAAGAGTAGTAGAAATAGCAATAGAAAAAAGCATAAATGTTAAATAAATTCCACCTAACTAAATGGTGTGTGGCAATCCTGGGAAAAATAACACTGCTATCATATCAATATATCCTTATCATTATTATAATAATGGCTTCGTTCCAAGTCGGACTTTCCTGGTTAACAAATGATAAATAAATAAATAAATAATCATTATTTGATGAATGCAGCTGTTCTTTCATAAATACTGCTTGATGGCTTTATTTCATGAGTATTGGTTTCTGTGTATGAGCCCATAACAACAAAAGTTTTTGGCAGGGTCTGTTATATCACTTTGATTCCCCACTCATCAAAGTACATTGGTTCATTCTAAACGTCATAAAGTTGCCCCCTGAAGTACACAAAGGATTGCACAAACAACACACATATAAACATTACATTTCCGTAAACATTCACCATATAAATACAAATAAATTTTTTTGCTGGGAGTAGTCACAGAAAGCTACACATAAAATCACCATGCAGGAGTTTGTACGAGACAGAATATGAGTTTAAAGCTTTAAACTTGTTTTAGTAGCTGAGAGTCTTTCATCAAGTTCGTAGGTTCATAGGTTTATAGGTGTGTACTAGGCTAACAGCCCTGGAGCCTATATAAGCCTAGCCCAAGAAGATTCCCTGGCATCATGCTGCCCAAAGTTAGTTCACAGTGCCCCTGTCAAGCAAGGCCACTGAAGTAATCCCCGGGGTGAACTTCCTATTGCCCACCCATTCGCCAAGATTTCTCTTAAAGAGAGCCAGTGAAGTGCTCTGCTTGACGTGAATGGGAAGTTTGTTCCAAAGTATGGGAAGTCTCTGGGTTAGGAGCCTGTCCCTCCAGCATGTTCTGTTTATTATGGTAATGAGGTTAAGATCCCTGGAGAGTGTGACATGGAGGGATTGGGATTTCTTTAGGTGTAGCATATCTAGCAGCTCTGGGTCAGACATGGCTTTGTAGGTCAAGCAGAGAGCACCTCTAAGTAGGCGATAAAAGACAGAGTGTAGCTGGAGTTTTTTGAGTCTGTCCATATAGGGCATGTGTCTAAGGCCTAAAATCCTCTTAGTGAGGTATTTTTGTGGCCTTTACAGTTGTTGTAGGTGTCTAGTGAGGTACATACCAAATGAGGCATTGTATTCTATAATAGGTCTAATGAGGGACGAGTAGAGAGGGATTCCTGGATGTAATTGTGAAATGAGATGTGCCACATAGAAGGACTATCCGACTACAGTGGCAATGTTGTTGTCAAAGGAGAGGTTGCTGTCATCCTGTTCCCCAGGTCTCTTATCACACCTTAGGTGCTTAGTGGACTGCCGCCTATGTGGTGGTTCATGGCCACCAAATTTTTCCCAAAGGGAATGACAATGCACTTTTTGGCATTGAGCTTAAGGCCATGGTTCTGGCACCAGTCATTGGTGTCAGTGAGGCTGTTTTGTAGATTGTCTATATCAGTTGGAGAATCAGTAATGGCTCCCAGTTTGCAATCATCTGTGAACTTGGTCAGCCAGAGTCCTTTTGTGTTGACTTGAACTTCAGAGAAGTAGATAGCAAACAGGAGAGGACCTAGGACCAATCCCTGTGGCTAAAGGCTTAAGAGCCCTTACCAGCCTACCCAGTATAACCCCATTTATCCAATATATGGTCCCTAGGGGCAAGAGAATGGCATGGATTTGTGCCTATGCATTGAGTATCTTACATGTTGACATAGGCACTACCCCAGGTGTGACTTTGTGATTCCCCATCCATTGATCCAAAGAGAGTTTGAGTAGGGCCAGGGGAAAGGCACTGCTTAATGTGAATCAGAAGCCTGTTCCAAAGAATGGGCAATCTCTGAAACACGTATCTGTCTCTTGAACATGTTTTGTTTGAGTCACTGACTAAGTTTAGATCTCTAGATCAGCTGATGTTCATGTTGTTTGACTTGTGGATTAGGCTGGTTTTGTAGGTCAGGCATAGGTCAACCCTTAATAATAATAGTCATTAGGATACAGAGTAGATGGATAGGGATTTTATTTTTTCTACATTAACATAGGACATGCTGTTTACATCCTGTATTTTCTTCATGAGGACCCTCTAAGGTCACTCCAGCTGTCTATCCTAGTGCCTAGTCAGATACATGCCAAATGGTGCATTGTACTCAATCATTGGTCTAATGAAGACTGAGTACAGAGGGACTCTAATTTCCTTGGATCTGGATGCCATACCTTTATTTATAAGTTGTGTCACATAGAAGGACTTCTTCATCACTGTGGGCACATGGTTGTCAAAGTTCAAGCTACTATCTATCCTTGTAGCTAGATCTGTCACCTCTGAGTCTACTTTTAGGGGTGTGTTACTGATGTTGTAATTTGAAGGGCCTTCCAAAGAGTATGATAATGCATTTTTTCGCATTTAGTTTTAGGCCATGAAAGACAAAACAGGATAAGAGGGATGCCTGGAACACATGGGTGAAGCTACAGGGAAAAAGAAGGAAAGGCCCTTCTGGACTTCAGTCTGGCAAATTGTTTGATGATGGCAACACACAGTTCAGCAAGATAGACAAGAGTGACAGTCACAAGATCACATAAAACAGTGGCCAACATGCAATTCAGGTAGACTTCCTTGAAGTAAGGGAACAACACTGGGTTAGAATCAGTGATTGCAAAGTTATCCATAGTAAAACCATCAGTCCACAGCATAAACAACCAGTTGCTACAATGAGCCTCAAGCAGTGGTCAGGGAAGGCTCTAAGGTTAACAAAGACTAGGCTGAAGACCTGGAATTTGACTGGAGGAAAAGCACAGGATTTCAAGGAATTACTCAAGGCTCTAGCACCTCAAGAAGAAGAAGAAATAGGTGGAGTTGAAGAAGAATTATAGTACCTCAAAACAGCATATGAAAGGGCTGTAGAACAGATATGTGGCTGAAACAGGTGTAGGCATAAAGTGCATAAGGAAAGCTGGTGGTGAAATGCAGAAGTCCATGGAGTCATCAAAAGAAAGAAGGAGCTTAGGAAAAAGTGGGAGATAGAAAGGACAGAGCAGGCTAGGAAGGAATGCCGGTTGGTTAACAAAGAGGGAAGAGAACAGTTGCAATAGCAAAGAACAAAGCAGCAGAGGCACTCTACAGCTTCTGAAAAATGACACAGTAAGGGGCACAAAAAACTATATCAGGTTGCAAGGGAAAGATGTAAAGATAAAGAAGATAATCATCAGACACCATTCTTAAGCGATGTTCACAACAACTATTTAACAGTCTGTAGGACATTAAAGGCAGGTAGAAGGTGTACTTCTGGCAGTTTCTGAATGAAGAAATCCCCACAGACACAATAGTGCCACACACACACATCCTATGATGAAAAAAGAAGAAGAAGAAAAATAAGAGAAACCCACCTTATAAAAGATAAGAGCAGCACTAAGAAAAATGATGTCAGGGAAAATAGCAGTCTCATAGGAGGTCATGACAGTTCTGATCAAGATGCTGGGTAAGTTATGGAAGAAGTGGCTTCTGAGGGTACTCACAACAGTATGGAGAGAAAGGTATATCCCAGAAGATTGGAGAATAAGCATACTAGTGCCATTGTGTACAAGAACAAAGAGGACGTTCACAACCATGAGCAGTATAGAGGTATCAGACTCCTGTCACACTGCATGAAAGTTCTGAAGAAGGTGATTGATAAGCAAATACATAGACTAGTAGAAAGTAAGACTGATTAGCAAATACATAGACTAGTAGAAACCAAGATGGGAGATAAACAGTTTGTATTCAGATCAAGATGCAGCATAACTGACCAATGTTTGCAATAAGGCAGATATTTTAGAAGAAGCTAGACATGAGAAAAGAGTCTAACTAGGCATTCCTAGACATGGAAAAAGCATATGATAAGGTCCCAAGAAAGCTGATTTGGACAGTCCTGCAATGACTTGAAGTCCCAGAAACGTTAGTAGAATTACTGCAGGCTATATACAAGGACCATGTGACACAAGTATTAACAGTGTTCATACTCACAGGGGGTGCCCAGTGGGAGTGGGTGTGCATCAAGGTTCAGCTTTGTGCCCAGTGCTGTTCATGGTGATGAACTACATTAACAGACAGGTTGGAGGGAACAGATCAGCAAAGCTTCTATATGCAGATGATGTAGCGTTACAGACAGACTCTGTGCAACATCTTCAGCAATGAATAAGGGAATGGAATGCAAAACTGATGGCACATTGGATGACATTGAGTAGCAATAAAGAAAGTTGTAGTGGCAGGAAATTCAGAAGAAGCTGAGAACTGAAATAGAAGGGAAATAGTGCAATAAGTTAACAGCTTCAAGTACCTGGGATGAGCGGTTGAGGAAAAGGAAGTCTGAATAACAATGTCAAATCTAGAATCAGAGAGGGCTGCAGAGTGTTGGGGTATTGTATGACAAACAAATGCCAAAGGAGCTGAAAAACTAGATATACAAAGCAGTGGTTAAACCAGTACTACTGTATTGTGCAGAAACACGGGGTTGGGAGGGTGGCCTAATGGTTAAGGTGTTTGCCTTACAAACACAAGGTGCAGGGTTTGAGTCTTACAAGGGATAATTGGCTAGGCTTAAAATGGCTCGCAAGGGCAGTTAGCTTAGTACTAATCTATGAACCTATGAACCTATGAAACCTAGGCAGTAAAGGCAGACCCATTGAGGAATCTCAAGGTGATGGTGGCAAAGTTTCTGAGGTGGCTGGTAGGATGCACACTTTAGGACATATAAAGAAATGAGACATCAGAGCAGAAGGTGAAGTATCTCCAGTTGCAGACAAATTCATAAAGAACAGATCATGATGGTTCAGGGATATGTGCAGGAAAGTAGACAACAATCTGGATAAGAGGATTTGTGAAAGACAGGAAGAAGTTAAGAGGAAACAAGGGCATCCAGCAATGAGATGGATGGAGTATATGGGACAAGATCTATGACAGTCAGGCATGACTGTCAAAGAAGGTAGGAGAGTGGCATTGAATCAAGAGAGATGACAACACTTGACTCAACACCACAATCCTGTTCGGAAAATGGGAAAAGGGAGTTGATGATTATGATGATGACGACGATGATTGTAAATAAAATCTAGAACAGAGAACATGAATGGTCCAAAATAAAATGAAAGAAAAAGGAAAGAGCAAATCATTTGTGAGCATGCTTTTAAGAAGTCAGGTTGAGGAAATACATATATAAGTAACATGTAGGTGAAAGTGCTAGTTATACATCAGTCTGCAGGAGGAGCGGGGTCAAACAATGATTTTGAGAGGGAACACCAGGGAAATTGGCAGAAGTGGCAGTACAACAAGCAGTTAGATCATGCATAGGGAGTGGTAGAAGTTGAAATAAGGGATTAGTAGATAACTTGAGTTAGAGGAAGACTGTAGAAACATATAGAATAATTGGGTCTATATTACCAAATCGAAAAACCCTTTACGTCAATACCTAAACGTCGACACCTATAACGTGAACCATGAAAACCCCGATTGCACTAAACAACAAAAAATGAACTGTCAAAGTCGGCCAACCCCACCACCCGCTACATACTACCTACCCAAACAAAATAAATAAACCACCTACCTACATACATACACTAACTAAACCCTACTTCTAACCTAAAGTAAAGCACCAAAACCCTACTTCTAACCCTACACTAAACCCCACATACACAACTAACTATGCACTATCCTTAACCCCTTCACTAACCCTAAGGTCCGTAACTACCGCACACGTCCCCTACAGACATACACCCAAAAAAATAAATAATACACATACATACATTTAACAAAACCCTACTTCCAACACTACACTAAACCCCACATACACAACTATCTATGCATTATCCTTAACCCTCCCTAACCCTAAGGTTCGTAACTACCGCCCACTTCCCCTACAGACATACACCCAGAAAAAAATAAATAATACACATACATACAGTTAAATAAATCCCTACTTCTAACACTACACTATATCTTACATACATTACCTATCTATTCACTTACCTTAACCCACATCCTAACCCTAAAGTCCTATCTATCTCACACTCACCTTGCGGAGCTATACCACAGATGGGCCAGCCATTACACTTCGACATTTCAGTTTTTGCTATTTTGGACATTTGGCATTTCCGTCTTTCGTGCAATCCATGTCGCTCTTTTCATATTCTCGATTACGGTCGTTCAGTCTGGTAATAGGAACCTAAATAATTGTAGGAGGAGTGACTATAAGGTGTCAGGGTATGGAATGTGGTTGGCTAGAGGGAGATGCAGAAGGGGTGTGATGTAAAGGGGGATGAATGTAAAGTGGAAAGAAAAAGCTAGCCACTGAGCCAGGAGATGCTGAAGGGATATGCAAAGGTACAATAAAAATAAGGGTTGAATGTGAGCAGAAAAGTAGGAAATGATTAGGTAAGGGGAGAGGAAAGTTAGTGGTTTATGGAGAAAGGATAATAGGGAGAGACATAGGTTGTAGATATAATATGTTGATAAAACGAAGGATAACATAGATTAGAATATAATGTCTGGAAGGATTTACTCTCTGGGTACTTTACATATTGCATTAATTATTCTGAGAACCACCAAGGTTTTTTTTTTTTTTGACCTTCATCTCCTGTATCAGTGAAGTCCCCATATCTACAGCAGATCACTTTGTTCCTCCTAATTTCCAGTATCCAAGGACACTTGCAAAGGAAGATGACAACAAAGAGAGAATTGCAACTGTCATTCATTGGAAGTAGGTCATATTTCTCTCTGCTATTAACATTTTCTGTGCTGCTGGGCCCAGTGTTAGTATGTGATTCTGTACACCAAAACTTTAAGCTAGAGTGTGTGTGAACACCTTAATGGGCTTTTATTCCTTCAGTCCCAGATTGCAACAGCTGCAGCTTCATGTTTTTTTTCCAGGTAGGCCACTTGCAATGGGCCTGCATCAACATATTCCTGTCAGGAGAGGTAAGCTAGTAATGGCCTCTTACATCCATTCTACACCAGATGATTTCTCTAACACAGTTGCCAGTAATCAAACCAAGGCCATCCTGGAGATCGTCAGGGCTAACATGTATTATAGCCAGTTATATTTATGTTTCAATTCCCAGCAGTGAAGTGACCAGACCTATAGATAATAGTACACTACTTGAAATGAGTGTGGTTCATTAATAAACTTTTCATGTAACACTATTCACTAACTAAGTTTCATATCTTGCCCTGTAAGTAGAGTGGCAGAACATTAAGCGGTTTAGCCTGATGATCTAAATGTTTTTCTGGTGTTGTTTCAAAGGATATCTGTATTCCTTACACTTATTCTCATGCACAGACATGCACCACATGTAGGAGGTTTACTCTCTGCAGGCTTTGTTTAATGTAATCAGCTCTGAGGTATTTGTTCGTTAGAGAAGGTTGAGATCTTTCTATCAATTACTTGCTTTTAAAGTTCCAAGTTCAAACTCACTATTCTCTGCATGCATGTCATTGTCCTTGAGTATACACATCTACATAGTGTTGCTCTAGACAGAGGACTCCATCAAGCTGTTAATTTAGTCAGCCATCAAAACACTTTCTTCAGTGAGAAGAATGATTCATTTAGTATTTAAGACACTAATTTCCTATTTTACTCAAGGTGTCCTAAGCCTTTTCCTAAATTTGACTCTCTTGAATCAGAACAAATAACATGCAAGGCGTTCAAGCTTATGCAGTACTTAGTACCTGCTTCTTTCTTTTTTAAAATGTTTCATTGGTTTGGAAAAATGCATCGTGGAGACCATTCCTAAGTGAAGTGTTTTGATCATGTGGCCTGACATACATGGCAGCAGTAAGCTTGGCATTCCAGTCAGTAATGTTGCTTTAGTACCTTATTTATTCAAATTACTCACTCACTCACTCATGCACTGAAAAATGATATTGCTGTAATCACATGACAGCTAGCCATGGAGTTCAGCATAAATGGAGTAGGACCTAAATGACACTACGTATGCTGAAGCATGAGATAGTTTTTTATTTTATTTATTTATTTATTTTTATTTATTTAACATTTGTTGACCGGGAAAGTCCGACTAGGTTCCACAGATCCTGTTTTCAGCGGAGGCCCGGGGAGAATTGCTCCAGATATCACGCAGCTCTGCCAAGTTAGGGCATAACAAAAATCCTTGTGGTACAAGGACAGTGAATGAAATACTGCTGGGCTGCTCCTCGCCATGTGTTCACTTACTATTCTCAAGCCTTTGGCCACAATGGTGGTCCTAGCCTAAGGAGTAGTAGTATGTGGAACAGTAAGTTAGGAGTAGTTGTAATAACTTCAAGAAAGTGAAGGTCACCTGGAAAAGGAGAAAAAGGGATGAATCATTCCAATGGCCAAATTCTTTTAAGAGGATGCAGGATTACTGTTTGCACATCTACAAATTAATTTATGAATTGTAAGCTCTGTTCCCCATCAAAAAAGTTTTATCAAAAAACTAACATATTCTATCAGCAGTAGTTCACCATGTTGACTATCAGCACCATCCATACACCTCAACCTCTTAACTCAAGAATCTGGGACAAAGACAAATAATGAGGGGGTCATAGGCCAAAAGTCAAGGACATATTTTAAATACTGCTCTTATAAGCTTAAAATAAAATGTTTTGCAATAGAGTGTATTATCTGAAGAATATAAAGTATAAAATTCAAACATATGTCATTAGGGTCTATATCGGATGATCAAACTTTCAAAAGTTTGACTGTCATATGGTCAACACCATATGATCGAATTTTTGAAAGTTTGAACGTTTTAATGGAGATCTTCATACAGCACAGAATGGGAAGATTTCCCTTTTCTGCACTGTAGCGTGATCTTGGAGTTGGTATATTTAAGGAGGAGGGTGTGGGGTATGCAGTCTCCCCGTGGAGGGTGCAGGGGGGCTTGACCTGCTGCTTAAAACGTTCATGTAGGTTATTTGTGTAATTTATTTATTTTTATTCGATTTTCGAACTTTTAAAAGTTCGATCATATGGTGTCGACCATTTGACAGTCGAACATTTGAAAGTTGGATTATCTAATAAAGATCCTGTCATTATTTAGTGAGTTTAGTCCTCAATGATTTGCTAGAAAATCACAACTTTTAGAAGAATCAGACCAAAAAATAAGAGGCAAAAATCTGGACAGTTGATAGGTATGAACCCCCCCCCCCCCACTCCCATAAGCAGACATGTATGTGCACACATACACACACACAATTGTTGACAAGAGACATGCACAATAAGGAAAAGTACATTGCATTTCATGAAATAACTAAGGAGTTCAGTATTCTAAAATAGGACATTTTTCTAAATCTATTTTTCACATACTTAGACTCATGAGGGAACCAATTGACAACAGTTAAGCATTGATTATGGTCTTTTTGCACTGACTAACATCATTTAACTCATCTGTAATATTAAACAGGTGTTCTACATATCTCACAAGGAAATCTCATAATTTGAGCCTCAGCAAATCAGTATAGCAGTCTGAATGTAAATGAAGATTTGTGTAAGTGTAAATATAGCAAGTTTCTCCTTATTCAAAGAGCTTGAATTAAATCCTAAAGGGTGCATGGTAAAACATTACAGAATGTAGAGGAAGGACAATGATGGTACAGTGTGACAGACTGACAGTGTTATACACAGGTAACATGATGGGCTCTGGTGCTGGGCACTATGATAAGCTGCAACGCAGATGGCACATCATCTCAAGAAAAATCTTCATCTGCTTAAGTGACCTTAGTCATTCTGCTATGGATCTAAAACTAAACATTAAGTCCTGTCTCATTAGGATTCAAAACACTGCCAGCAAAAGAGCTAATACCTATAAATATGCAGGTGCAAAAATGTCAGAACATAAAGCTACAGAAAAATGTAATTACACATAGTTTTTTTTTCAGGGATGATTCAGCTTCCTGCACACCCAGGAATGGAGGCCCTGCTGTCTCATCCTGATCTCTAAATATTCTACTTCCAAGGTCACATAACCTCAGAATAAAGGAAAAGGTAAGGCATGCGTACATGCACACATATGCACACTTAACTATATACATACATACATACGTAGACAGATGCATAGAAACACACACATACATAAATATATATACATTATATATATATATACGCCCATATACACACACACATACATAAATACATACATATATACATACTTACCTACATACATAGACACAAGCATACATAAATGCGCACACACACACACACACACACACACACACACACACACACACACACACATACATACATATATATATAGGTAAAGATATAGATATAGATATACAGATATAGATATATACATATACGCATACATACATACATACGCAGATACAGATACACACTTAACTACATACACAGACACATGCATGCATAAACACACACACATATCTATCTCTCCCGGTCTCTCTCTGTGAATATATATATATATATATATATATATATATATATATATATATATATATATATATATACAAATACATACATGCATGCACACATATATGCACACACACACACACACACACACACACACACACACACACACACACACACACACAAACACACACACACATCCATTACTTCATAATGCCCAACTTCAGTAGCGACACTACATTGCACTGATGACAGTCCAATAACCAACGTACTGAAGCATCAGAATACAAAAACACTCCTTAAGTTTCATCTTCTAAAAAGAAATGCAATTTCCCTAGACTTCTCTATGGTGAACTGGATCACCTTGCAGGACATATGCCTCATGCATTGTGTAGAAATAGTCTTTAATGGATAACGGCAAGCATCCCATCCTACCTGGCATTAAGTTGTCTATTGAGTTGTGTGTCCTGGATACATGAACTTTCCAGGAATATATTGATAAAACTGCATGCATTTCCCAGCAATCTCTATCCAATGTACTAGATACACTCCTTGCCAATAGGTGGAGAGCTTGCCAAACTGGATCACCAGATTTATATTCCTCATGAGTTCAGGCAACTAGGTAGTAAGACATTTCCTTGTGGTACATTTGGCAGGGGACACATGGCTGAAGTGACATTCAGCTGCAGAGAAATTTGTCTGTTGTGAATTCTCTTTGGGCAAAGAGAAGCACACACTGCCATGCCCATAGCTCTAACAAACAAGTCCACAGGGAGGGGGCAGAAGACGTAATGAGTGTAGTGCTCAGTGTACAGTACATGCTTATGTAACTACAACATGTAGACATGTGCTACAGCATGGAAGAAATCCTGCATGCTACTGTACTCACATTTATGCTCCAGTATGCATTTTAGGTCATGTTTCCTAGAGACTTTGAAGAGGATAGTAGTCCACACTCTGGCACTCGCCATACTGCCTGCTCTTACATGATGCCTTGGGGGTCATGCACATTATTTTCCCCGTGCATTTGGTTACTGAAGTTGTGAGCATGGCACCACATTCTTCCCTTTGGCCCCTGGGAATTCACATTAACCATATTTCTGTGCAGCTGAATGTCGCTTCAGTCATGTGTCCCCAGCCAAATGTAACAAAGGTAACGTCTCACTACTTAGGTTTCTGAACCCTATAGAAAGGGTGATGTATTAGTTAGGCCATGATTTAATAACTGCCCTTGTCCATTGGAAACATGGGCTCCAGACCAGGAGTAAATTTATATTTTCCTATCCAGTGGTCCAGGATACATCTGAATAGGTTTAGGGAGGGACTCCACTTCACATGGATGGAGCCTAATCCACACAGTAGGAATTCTCTGAGATACACATCAGTCTCACCAACATGTCCTATTTATGTTGCAAGCAAAGTTTAGGTCCTTAGATCTACTGGATCTGATGCTGTTCTTTTTTGTAGATGTACAAAAGTTCCATCAGCATAGGATATAAGGATGCCTTGTATGCCAGATACAGATCGCCTCTCAATAATCTGTTAAGAAACAAAGTATAGAGATAGAGCTTTGATGTGATCTGTTTAGGCCCTGTATTCTCTTTGTGAGAAACCTTTGCGAACATTACAGTTATTTCATGTGTTTGCTTAGGTACATAATGGAGGGGGCATTATACTCAATAATAGGCCTGATGAGTGCCATGTACAGTGGCACAGTGACTTTCCTGGAACCAGATGCTATGCCCTTACTTATAAGTTAAGCAACATAGAATGATTTCCTTACTACCTTTGACATATGTTGGTCAAAGATCAGGTTACTATCTACAGGTATCCCGAATTCCGTAACTATTGGGATAAATCGTAAGGGTGTTTTATCAATGATGTGTTTTCTCATGGTGGCCAAATTTCCAAAAGGTACACCTTGGCAGTCTGTTTCAAGCTTTGGTCATTGCACCAGTAATTTTTCTTTGCTAGAACCTCCTGTAAGCTGTTTGTGTCTTAGGGGGATTCTATGGCCACAGCCAGTTTACAATCATCAGCAAACTCAGTCAGCCAGAGGTCCTTGACAATGGCTTTGATTTCTGAGATGTAGATGCCAAAGAGCAATACAGAGCCCTGTGGGATTCCTCTGGTGAACAGCCTCTTTGTGGAGGTTGTCTCACCAATCCTAAGTTTTTTGGGTCCTATATGTGAGCATATGGCTATCCAGCATGTTATATAGGGGGTTATGCCTAATTCCATAAGTCTGTTAATAATGCCTGAGTGGTATATTATATGAAATGTCTTGGCCAGGTCAAGGTAGGCAATATGCACCATTTTACTCTCATCCATTGCCTTGGTGACCTTTTCTCAAAGAAGCCCACCAGGCTTAGTAGGCATGACCTGCCCTTGACAAAACCAAACTGGGTTGGGTACCATATTCAATGGTTTCCTATGTCCTCATTGGTTATTTCCATAATAATTTGTTTCATGGCTTTGCATATAATACTAGTCAGACTAATGGGTATGTAGTTCTCTGGATCGGTTGATAGTCCAACCTTATGCAGGGAGATGACTGTTTCAGTCCTCCACTCTCATGGCAGGAAGCCTGTTTTAAGACTATAGTTAAACAGTGATTCCAATGGTCCAGGTAAGTCATATTTCAGGCTATTCAGCAGGCATCCTGGGATAGTATTGCAGCACAGTGAGGCAGTGTTATTGGCCTTCGAGAGCACAGCCATGACCTACTGCATATTTATAGTTGGAGAAGTTATGACTGAAGGGGTTAAAAACAAACTGAAGAAATGCAGGTGAAACACAAATGGAAGGCACAAGGAAACAAACTGCTGTAGATAAAATCCACAAGAACGTTAATCCATTAGCCTTTAAATTAAAAACTTGTTTAAAACAATGAAATATACCATTTACAAAAATTACACAAAAGAATAAAATACAGAAAACTAAAAACAGAATGCATTCCCCATAAAATCAAAAAATAAAAATAAAAGTATATCAATATATTCCATATATTTGCATACTTTTATCTTTACATACAAGTTTTATCTTTACATACAAGTTTTTTTATTTTAAAAGGCTACTGTATTAAAGTTCTTGTGGATCTTATCTAGAGCAGTTAGTTTCCTGGGGCCTTTCATTGAAGGGGGTAAAGTTAGAGGTGAATTTGTCAGCCAGCAGATTCACTATATCACACAGTTCAGTGGATGTGGCACCACTAGTCACCACTTTGGCAGACTGTGTTGTGTGGCCTTTGAGGTTTCTGACATAGCTGATGAAGGTCTTGTGGTTGGCCTGGGAGGCTAGCTTGACCTAGAAATTGGCTTTCTTGGTCATGATAAGCCTCTTTAGTTTCCAGTTTAATTTGGTTAGAAAATCTTTATCTTTTAGGGATTTTAACAGGGTGATCTGTGTGTGTTTTTTTTTTTTTTTTTTGCTTTCTTTTAGAGTTTGTCATGGGCTTACTTCTGGTAAGTATAGCAGCCTCTATGCAGCCATTGACATGGTTGCACAGAGACTCTGAGATAAATTCTGCACAGGATGCTGTGCTTTCTGGGTTTGGAGGAAGATTACATTTTGGCAAGCTGTCACTAAAAGATAGTTTGTTTTGAAGTACTTTCTGAATTTTATGGGTTTTTTTGGTGCTATTGAATTGATTTTGATTTTAACAGAGATGACTTTGTGGTGTGAACTTACCAGGGAGGACATGAGACTGGGGGTGCAGAATTCTCCCATATTTGTAACTACTAGGTCCAACATGTTGGAAATTCTGGTGAGCATATGCACTAACTAGTGAAGGGTGCTTGTGTTTACAAAGTCTAGGAATCTCTGCACCTGTAAATTTCATATCACATAAAATTTCCAGTATATAGAGGGCTAATTAAAGTTCATGAATAAGGTGTTAGGTTAGATGTTGCATGTTTCCAGTAGATATATGCATGAGCTATGAGTTTCCTGGGACATTGGCAGTGAGATATAACTTGTTAGTATATGGTATGAGATGTTGTCTATGGTACCTGCATATGGGAAAACTCCAGCATGTCTTCCTGTTTAACCAACATAGAGGTATGCTTGTTAAAGATGTAGATCAAGGCACCTCCACCTTTAAGGCTTGTCTGTGCGTCTGCTAGCCTAAATATGTTGAAGGCACTGAAGCCTTGCACTGACTGGGTACTCTCCATGGATTTAAAGCATGCCTTGGTAACTGCACAGATGTCTACATTACCCAAGATGAGGAGAGCTTGGCGGGAGTGTAGTTTCTTGTTTGGGTTCCTAGCATTGAGCAGTGACACCTTGAAGTTCCCTTGAGTTCGTTTTTCTACATTGTTAGGTTTATTGATTTGACTTTGCCTAAAGAAGGATCTGTGGAGGAAAATAAGGTTTTACCCCCTACTTAAAGCCTAAGAGGGGAGAGGTGCAGACCATACTTGACAAAGTAACATGATCTGTTAACCATGTCTTCCCGTGCTGTAAAATATTGGATGCCCATAGAATGACACCAGAAACTGAGCCGATTGTTAAAGTCAGTCATCTTTTGTTTGTATTGTGGCATCATCCTTGGTGAAGGGTAATGCTGCTCAGTGCTAGGCTCATTGCAGACTGCAAGGCGTAGTCAAAGAAATCTATAATGTCTCTCTTCATGTAGTCTAGGGAAGTAAGTCTCTGGTCATTTACACCTACATGGACTATGATTGAATCATACTGGTACCTATTCTATAATGACGAGTGCATTCATAATTTGGCAGATCATGACTCCATATAGACAAGTAACTGCTATCTTCTCCTTATTCAGCCTGATTAGAGGGGCATAAATATATGTTGGCCTATGTGTGTGTTGCTCACTAAGTGTGCTGGGTGTAGTGTGTGTGGTTTGGACAACTTGATGTGTGTTTCTATGTGAGAGTTTAGCCTCCAGTGGCTTTGTGAATGTACACCTCTCACATACTGTATCTACCACTTTAAGGATTAAGTAATTGTCAGTAAATATGAGACAATTGCTACATTGTCTCAAGATACCCATATCCAGCAAGCTGGCTGCAGAAAAGTTAGGAAATTGTATATCCATGATGTCTGGTCCTTTAATTAGTTGGCTACAAAGCTGTGGAGTATGTATTGTTAACAGAAGACTGCTAAAGGTGCTTTTTACTATGCTTTACAATACTACATTTAATGGAATTGCTACTCCATGAGCAAACTACCTGCTCTAAACTTGTTAGCACGCAGAGTAGTCGCTCTAGTCTTACTGTGTTACAGGGTATAGTTTAATGGCAGTTCTAGGGGGAGAATTTACTTTCTAGATATCTGCATAGGTGTGGGGCACTGCTAACCACTGCCGCACAGTGAGCACCTCCGTGCAGACACACCAGATTTATACAGGCACTGAAAAAGTAGTAAACTCACTTTGAACCCTCTGACTAATGAAATTAATACACTTAAAGCCCACCTCTGTGTTTCCCAACTCAGATAGCTCAGGCAACCTGCTGCCACTAGAGGAGTAATCCGAGTTCTCCTAATGTAAAACAACACTAAAAAAAAACTAAAAGTGTAGAGTTACCACAAATAACTTAAATAATTAGATATATATACCTTTTATAAGATGATTTCAAGGTAAATAATCCAAAAGAAAAATCAGTGCAAAAAACAGCATTTTTTCAGGTAAACTTGCAGTTTGCAGGACAAATAAATCAAGAAGCAGTAATGATTTGTCTGTCCATCCTGCTTACTGTCTCAGGACATAAAATCATTATTGTCTTTGGTTTAATGCTAATGGCTAAATGACATTTGTCAGACAATCCAACAAACCCCTTACTAGTGACCATGCATTAAATGCACTTGGCCCACCCGTCTAAGACAAATGAGTAAATCTCGTAAGAAGTATTTCTGATTATCAGCATTTACAATGAGTTACATCTACATCTGAAACTGTATGCCACTGGTAATGCAGCTGTTCCACTTTTCACTGTGGTTGTTCTAATTTTCACTGCAGCAGTTCCACTGTTCACTGCTGCTGCTCCACTTTACACTTAAATTGCCACTGTTTGGCTTTCATTCAAATCATGCACTTAGCTCCACCATCAGGGGTTAAAGTATTTATACAACTATGGAAACTACGTACTGGTTCTGCTGTTAATTGTCTGACACTGAATTAAAGAACTTATGCTTTCTGCCTTTGACTTGCTATCTGCTTTGAATGATAATACTATATAACTCCATTCATGTAAGCTATGTGTAAGAACTGCATTATAATTTGTGGCATTACATTAATTACTTATGTCTTTATAACTGCATTTATACATATTATATGATTGATTGACAGCTACATTTCTGAACCTACATACTCTTTCAGTTTGTCTGCTTTATTATCCACAGTCCTTTTTTTTCCATTAGGTTAACTTCCCATTAATACCTCCAAGTACATCTCTCCAGATACATTCATCTGCTTTCCTTAGCACACAGATGCATTGTTAGCATGCCATTGATTTAAATATGTGTAGGCTTACCACTTGCACATTATACACTCATATCAGTATTTCTATTGGCTGGTTCATAACCTCATCACTACTCACTGGTAATTGTTCATCAGTTCCCACAGCATAAAATATCCCTATCCTATGCAAGGTTACCCTTGCCTTGTCAGCCAGTCCTGAACCCCCTTCTCAGACCATAGGCCTTAGTCTACTTTCTGGACTTACTACACCCTCTTGGTCAGGGCTAGAATATCAGGTTTCCTCTCATCAATTTCTCAATTTACTTCTGATACTTTTGATTTTACAAAAGGGAAGGCATGGCTTCCTCTGTTTAGGGCAAGTGAATGAAAGCCCCTTCTCATATTGTTGAAACACCATGGTTCTACATATCCAACAGCAGTTGCTAAGTGACAATTTATCCTTTGTGTGTTTGTGTGCATATCAGCATGTGTATCAAATATATGCCATTTCATAGTGCCAAATAATACTGAAAGAATATATTCTATCATTAATGCATTGATACCATTACAGAAAATATGCATTTGGTTTTGGCAAATATGCATTAGTTTGTTTTTACCTGTTAAATTTGTCTTAGACTACAAATATTCTAGCAGCTGCTCATCCAAAATCCTTTTCAAATGTTTTGCCCATTTAATTGTTTATTGTTTGTCATTTCAGAGGTAAAACTCTTTGTGTATTATATATTTCTATCTTGTACACCATATAATATCTGAAATGAAAAAATAAATAGCCATAATGTTACATTTCCCATCTGAAGAAATAAAAACATTATTGTTGCTCCCTCCGCAATGCTACTTACACTGAGGGATGTTTTGCCCAGCAGTATCAACTCTGTAAGGTCTGGGTATTTGGGAGGCTTTTTAAGTGAGCCAAACATGAAAGAAAAGAAAATCAGCCAGCCCATCACTACCCCATCACCACCGTTAATAAAGCTAACCATCTTTTTCTACCACAGCTTCATCCCACACTGACCATTATGGTCAGTAGAACTTACTCGTCCATTATCAACCTATTTCCCCAGTACAGAGTAACGGTGAGTTTCTGATACGTCAGTGAACATTCATAAATAAAGAAGTTTGTGCTGTCCTTAAAATAAAGAAGCCATCTCTCTTCAATTTAATGTTGTATTCAACTGGTGTGATTTATTTTAAAGGTAACTGGATTGTTCAGTTACACTGTGTGATGAATGGAGGCACCAGAAGCTATTTGGCGTACCACTAAGTACCACAAAGCTGGACAGGGATTAACATTTTTCTTCTTTTATTTATAAAAAAAACTTCCATTATACAGTTGTTAGCTTGCCCATTTACCACGTGTCCTTCGCTCTACTTGAAAAGCGCACCTGAGCACATACTTCCTTATGCACATGTATGTCTGATCTTATTATAAAGAGTAGCATGAGTCTCTTTTCTAACCAGATCAGCGCATCACTTCATTTCTTACAAGCAAGGGGAACACTAAAAGTAAGACAATGCATTTCTGTCTGCTTCAAGGGCACAATGTGTCCTATTAAGCTGGTGAAGTAATATTTGAAACATGTCCATTTTTAAACCTCTTGGACCCAGATTTTCAGCATGGCATCTGTTGATGTCTGCCCATGAAACTCACATTTTGTATTTTTTTTGCAGATGTCTAGGTTTGTATCTACTGATGCTGTTTATTTCTTTATAACAATAGGTGGGGCTATCAGATATATTTTTTAAAATCTGTTCCAGAAAGCTGTGAAACTGCTAGAGCTATGATAACATGAATAGTCTGACAAAAATACACAATGCCAGAGTCTTTGATACTTTTATTTTGTCACTCAGATTTTGAACTACATACATTTTTCGGCTACACTTTGATAGTCTTTGTCTGTCATTTCTTCTGAAACATTGCCAGTGTAAGTCATTACTACTGTATTAATGGTGAATTCATCTCATTTTTGTCATCACACTCTCTTTTAGTAACACCATTACAGTCCTGCAATGCAGAACCCTTTGCAATAACAACTTTTTCTCATTTTTTCTATATATGTATTTGCATACTGAAAGAGAAGCACTGGCCACTATTCTACAGCAGGTTGAAGAGATTTTATGTCAGCTAACTTAAATCTTTTGATGCATTTTCATTTCAATGGATATGTCTGCAAAAGCACACAACAGACACTGTGCTGACAGAAGTACAATGACATCACTTTAGGCATCTTGTATGTTGTGACTTGTGTATATTTGTCCTGTAGTAACAGAACACTGTGCAGTAGCCTTTCCTTCCAGAGAAAGGAACCCCTCTGTACATACATACATACATACATACACACATACATACATACATACAAGTATTTCAGGCACAGACATTAATGCCCTTTTAGCTTGCCAATATACAAAAATACATGTTCCCATAATGTGTCCTGGCTGTTCTTAAATATATTTAAACTAGTACTTGCTTCTACATAGGTTGCCTGATGATTCTGTTCTACTTTTTGATAACCCCCAAACATTCCCAGAGGTAGTTGTCTCTAAATGATCTATATACCTGAATAAGATCTCTTCTTAGATATCTACAAGAGACACTGTACAAGTTCAGATATTGTAGTCTTTCATAATAACTTACATTTTCACATCCATGGATGCTCTTGGTATATTTCCGCTGTACTCTTTCCAGTTTACTCATGCTTGTTTTCTTATAAGGTTTCCATATTGCTATTCCATACTCAAGTTTGAGTCTAATGTAGCTCACAAACAATGATTTCATCTTTCATGATTTCCTAGTCTTTATAAATATTTTTATACAGCCCATAGTTCTATAACTATCGTTAACCAATTGATTGATATAATTAGAAAAACTCATAGCAGGATCTACCCATATACCCAGGTTCTTAAATAAGTATACAGTTTCAATCACTGTGTGCTGTATTAAATATTCACCTTTCAGTTTATGTCTGTCAAATCTCATATTGTGGGAATGCTTCATTTTATTTTCCTGTGTTGTCTTTGCAACATCATTTTTAATTTTGGGCAGAAATGCTGTAAGTCACACAAATCAGAACTGTACTGAAAAAAGAGATAAAAGATGAGGTGCATAGTTATAGAGTAACTGCAAACACTTATCATGAAATTAGACTAAATATAAATTTTGTCTACATAATAATAATAATATTATATTATTAAATCCAATTTCACTAAAATAGGCATGATAATAAATTAGTTATTTTAGTTATGTTTCATGCATTGCATTTAAGAAGCAAAAAGGTAATATGTCACAAGCTGTAGCCAAGGCATACCATTCTGTAACAAGGCTATCAGAGCTCAGCTGTTTCCTTGACATCACTCATGCATAATAGGTACATAGTCTTAAGTAAATGTTCATTTAAATGTACTTAGAGATGACCTTTTTTTTCTTTGGGCAGTGCTTCTTTTTCATTAGCTGTGAATCTGATTTTTAGATAAGCACAGACATAATCATCTTCTCTTACTGTTCTGTCTATCATAGTTGATGAGTATTTCTGGGTTAATTACATCTCCATCAATGATATTTAGCATTCTAGCTTGAAGCAGCAGAGGTCATGCCCTGCTTTTTACTGCTCCAAAGAATCAGTTCACAGCTACTCTGATGTAAACATGTAAAAGGCTAGTATAAATGCAACGTGCAAGGAATTCTTTATAAGTACCACTCAAAGCAGATTTAAGTGTATAGAACGGCATACATTTCCTTTGTGTTTTTTTTCCTCTTTCAATTTTTCTAATATTGAAGTTCCTTTGATTGAACTGGATTGTTCGCATAATACGATAAATTTTCATGTGTCTGCATGTGTATTTTAAAGAAAGTGCTCAAATGATGTGAAAAACAGAAGTCTGACAGTAATGCGGAAAGAGTAGAATAGAAACCCTTAGATATAGGAAGTGTCATATCAGTTGTGTGTCAAAATATTGATAAAAAAATATCTAATGGCAGTTTTATAAAATCTTTCAAAGCAATGAATCAAACTGATCAGTAATGAGTGACAATAGGCAGAGAAAAGAAAGAGAATGATAACAAATTCCAGAAAAAGTATTAATGTGCTTTATGTGCAGGGCTGTTTCTGACGTGTTAATAAGCTGGTTCCTGTGGTATAGGGTTTGATTCCCTCAGCCTTCAGTTGCCTTCTCTGTGACATTAATCAAGTCATTTAACTGCATAATAATTTGGGGCTATTGGGAATATATGCACCCTAATGGTTATCTTTTACTTCTATCAAATTTTATTAGGCTCTCAACCCTCTACTTGCCATCTTATGATCATTAACTGCTTTGATGGTATCTGAAAAAAAAGTTAATCATAATATTGTTATCCTAGAAACCCAGTGAACGTAAACACAAGGACAGCTTCATAAGTACTGCATTAATTTAATTTGCTGTTAAGTCACAGGTTAGAGCGAAAAGTAACATAATATAAGGGATACCTATGTAAAACTATCATCAACTTTTTTCATTGTCTGTAATGATTTTCACAATCCACAAAATATAGGCACCTTTGCATTTTTTACATAAACATGTCATATCTAACATGAAATCAGATTAGAGTAATTGGTATTAACCGAGTTTGATTTTTAAGTTTTAAGTTACTATTAAAGGATCCAAAGCAATTCATTGCAGTATATTATATCTGACAAGAGTGCTAATCAGAAATAGTATAACCTGTCTGGTCTTTGAATATATACCCCTAACAATACTGCCTGTCATTTTACTGTCTTTAGTGTTAGCCTTAATAATTTGTGCATCAAGGTTTATTCCTGCTGTGACCACACACTAAAGTCTTTTTCCTGATTCTTGCTTTTCAGGTGCACTCCTCCCATCGGGTATTCCATGTTGTGATTGTTTAGCTCAGGTGTTATAATTTAAACATCTGTGCATTAAACCAGAGGTACTACTTCTCAGTTTACACAACCAGATTCTTCTGTTTATTTTGAAGGCTTGCTTTACCACCCACCACTGTCCATGCAACTTTAATGTCATCTGAAGATAAGATGATCCTGCTTACAATAAGCTGTATGATGTCAAAGATGCAGAAGTGAACTGGCCCCACAACTCACATCCCTTGTGGAATTCTAATATTCACTTTGGTTACTTTGGGAGTATTCGATTAATTTCTTCTTTCTACTTCCAAACATCTAAGCACAGTTCTACCTATTTAGTTTACTTCTTTCCTCCTCTTTGTTCCTTCAGTTTGGATGTCAGATTCCTGTGAGATAATGTCTCAGTAGATTTTCTATGGTCAGATTACAGCACATTCACTGACCTTCCTATTACTGTCCATAACGTGAAACACCATATGGAGAGGTATCCATCCTGTCTGCATGCGATACTAAAGATGTGAAATCAACATCTTTGATCCTGAGGCTGGACTTGCATAAAGGTTCATTGTTAAATTTTAGGTCAACAGGAAACAAGTCAGATATTATGCTGTTCTTCCTTTTATCATGAAGATCTATTTGAGTGAGCAGATTGGACTCCATCTTGTGACTTGTATGCAAAATTTTAGAGTGATGCTTGACAACTCACTGACACTGAATGGTTGTCAAGCAATTTTATCAGCATGTAAAATATATCCTGGATTAATCACTTAGTACTGACATCATACTTTGCCACACATATTCTAGATTAACCACATAATACAGGTGTCATACTTTGCCACATATAACCTGGATTAATCACGTAATACATTCCCTTATACTTTGCCATATATTATCTTGGATTAACCACTTAATACTAGATTCATGCCTTGCCACATATATCCTGTTTTAAGCACTAAATACCAGCCTCATACTTTGTCACATATATACTGGATTAACAATTTAATGCTAGCCTCACACTTTACCATATATATATCACAGATTAACCACTTAATGCTAGCTTCCTACTTTGCCATATATATTATCCTTGATTAACCACTTAGTACTAGATTCTGTTAACATTGTCACCTCACAGCAAGAGGCTGTCTGGTTTGATTCTCGGCTGGGGTGTCTTCTTTGCAGAGTCTGCATGTTCTCCCTGTGTTCACGTGGGTTTCCTCTGGGTGCTCCAATTTCATCCCACATTCCAAAGACATGGATCTGGAGTGTTTCTCCCCAGGCCTCCGCTGAAAATAGGCTCTGTCCTAGTCAGACTTTCCCGGTCAACAAATGTTAAATAAATAAAAAATAAATAAAATATCCTGGATTAATCACTTATTTTTAACATTCCAGAAATACTAAAAGCCATAGCTATCTGTTATACATATTGTCATAATAAGCTTGCTTTGGCGGCAGATTTCTCCATGTGCACATGGTAGTTTATTTCTACTGCTATTAGAATCAATGTCTTTTTTTCTGATGTGTTTTTAATGTGACATCTCTCCTTTCATTTTACACTTTTGGATCATTTCAGTCATGAACTTTATACCTGTATGCATTAAGCCCAAGATACCATTTCTTAGCCAACTCTAGCACCATCTATAAATACATTGATCATGTCCTCAATGCTCCACATGGTGTCAAAGATGCCAAAGTACACTTGTTGCAAGTCCGGCTCTTGGTGAACTGAAGTAATCACTTTTCTCTCCTTGAGGTTGCTGTTAAATAATAGTCTTAACTTCCTGCCACCTAGTTACCACAGCATCCATTTAGTCAATGTGTTTCTTGCTTTTATCCCCCCACCTCCACTCTTAGATTTTTCCCACATTTCTAGGATGAAAAATTATAGTCATCCATCCACTAATCCAGACTGGCTTTTTGGGTCACAAGGGAAGTATCTCTGTTTGATAAGTAAGGGCAACCTATTTCAATAATGGGGACTTTTCTGGGGTATGTACTTGTTACACATTTTGAAGGTGCAGATTTGGTAGTATAAGTTCATGTCTCTACAGTAGCTACTTCTTTTAAAAACTGTTCTGTTTAGGTGAAGGAGTTCGAATTGTGTTTGGTCATTTATAACATGCAGGGTTAAACAAATATCACCACTCATAACTTTGTACAATACTCAGTGCAGAAACAGAGTTTTTAGACTATCAGAGTAACTAAACGACCTCAGACTGAAGAGCTTTTTGGTTAAAGAGATGTTAAAGTCTGTGGAGCTGATTTAGATTTTTAATGAGGCACATGCTAAAGGTGGCATTATATTCAATGGTGGTCCTAAAAAGGGAGGACTAAAGTAGGACAATAACTTCCTTGGACCTTAAGAAAATACAGCAAAGGATACATTGTGCAAAGTAGAAATATTTTCTAGTCACCACAGAGACATGATGGTGAATGCAGAGCTGATGGCTGTGTAAGGTTTAAGTGAAATGCTTGTATAACAAATGTTACTGATGATCGATTCACCAAAGGAAGCATTGCTGTTTGCTTTCTAATATACTGCATTTCATGGTGTAGAGGAAAAGCTCATGATCAACACACTAAGAATTTGTTTGGTCAAGCCCTGGTTGGAGAATATGAGCATTAGAATTAGATTTGATAGCTGTCCATAGTTTGTAATCGCCATCAAATTTAGCCATAGCCTCTTATAGCATTTGTCATGGCAGAGATCTACATACACCAAAGATGAGGAGACCTAGGACAGAATCATGTGGGGTGGTGATGGTGATACATTTATGTCTAAGCAAATGCCCCTCAATGTCAATGGTATGGATTCTGTCAGATAGCCCATTACCTGTCCAGCAAACTATATATACGTAGATGCTGAGTTCGACAGCTTGTCAATAATAAGGTTGGGCTGATTTGACATACATGTTAATACTTTCACTACAGTGTGCTGTTTCCCAAGAAACAAGCTATTTTTTTTAATTATCTTCTTCATGACTTATCAAAGCATAAAATATAATTTTGCCAGTGTCCAAACCTGCCTCTGTTAGGTCCCTTTGGTAATTAATCAACATTTATTACCATTAGAATGGATTTGCATACGGTTTTACAGTTTAAAGCTATGTCTCTATGTAACAAGCCCAACATTGTGTCATACTAGCGTCATTTTAATGCTCTGTCTTCTGTCACAGGGACCTGCTTGAATAAGAGCCTTCGACCTTATTTTATCTTCCATTCCCCCATATCTTCATAATAATCAGAGCTGTAGTTAGGTAATGATGTTTCTAGATTTACCATGTGTTTTATATTACAACTTCTAGTGCCCTGGACATGTTGTGGTGGAAGTACTTGCTCCTTTCAGTATTTCTGGAAGTACCAGTTCCTTTCAGTATTTCTGGAAGTACCAGCTCCTTTCAGTATTTCTGGAAGTATCAGCTCCTTTCAGTATTTCTGGAAGTATCAGCTCCTTTCAGTATTTCTGGAAGTAGCTGCTCCTTTCAACATTTTTCACCTTTAAACTACCCCCCTAGTTACATGGGGTAATTTATACAATAATTTGCAGATTACTTCATTAAGTCATTAGATTATTATTCTGTATGACTAGTTTTGGATGATTGCTCTGCTGAACTTAACCATGGACTTCTCCACACCATAAAAATATATTAGCTTGATTCAGGTAGTTTCCTGTACTGCTCAAATTCAGGCCAGGGGCATTGTTTGGCATTGATATTCCAGCTTGATCATGTTACCTCAGAAGTTATGGTGGAATATATCTTATGAATGGACCATTACCTGGATCATCTGAAGATGGGGCTGCTGCCATTCCTGCCATCTAATGTTGAGCTAATTTATTAAGGGACTTCAGCCTTTAATACCATATAAGGACCAAATCTTACTGTAGGTGAGTGCTGTCATTCAAGATTTAGTGGAATAGGCCTGTACTAAGAAAGTCTCTGGTATTCTGAGTCCGATTTTCCTTGAGTATGTGCATGACATGTGTAGAGTATTATGTGTACCTTGGTTTGACCAGGACTTCTGACAGCTCCATAGGGCAAAGACTTGAGTTTGAAATGCATATGAAATGACACTAGATGATTGTGGACAAGTTTAAAACTGATAAACACTATGTATTTTACCAATAAGAAACATTGCTCTTAAATGCAAAGTATTTCTTCTGAGATTTCTGAGGCATATTGTTATCTAGCTATACTTTTTGGGTGGCTATCAGACTGCAGCCCATCCAAACTTACTACCTGTAAGCAATTAACATCTTCAGAGTATAAGGAAGCTATACGATTTGGGAGTAATAAAAAGAGCCATATCATAGTCAAATGGCCCACAGGCAGGGCCTGTAGCTATTCAGTGTCCCATTATGTGGCTATCTTTTCCCAGTTACAATAAACACTGTTTAAACCTGTCAGTGCACATACTGTTTTTCTTTATTTTTACAGTGATTACAGATATTTAGATTTCATTTAAAACTTTTATTTCAAATTTTATAGGACAAACTATCATATCCCATGTGGGTATACATGACCTGAGATGTACCTCACTGAACTGTATAAAAAGACAAATTATGGATCTCTCTCTCTCTCTCTCTGAATATGTGTCTACCATTGAGCAGCATTCTATCTTTATCATGGATGATTCCACAGTATGAAAAAAAGAGATTGGTTTTAATAACTGGCTTAATTTCTGGTGTCACTACAGGGAAATCTGATATCTATCAGCATGGGAAGACATGGTTAACTGGTTAACATACCACATTGCTTTGCCAAGGATGGTCTGCACCTGTCTCCCCTCCCCTTTTGGATATTGGCCAAAACTTTATCCACTCCTAAAGAGCCTTTTTTTGTCAATGTCAATATAACAAAACTATCTACATAGCAAAAGGAAAACAATTCAAAGCAACCTTAAGGGTTTACTGGTCAGTACTTGGAGTCTTAACAAGAAACTCCACATTCTACAAGCTACCTCACTCTGGTGAATGTAGACATCCATGCTGCCACCAAGACTTGGTTTAAATCTGCAAAAAGTTCTCCAGCAGTGGAAGGTTACAGTGGCGTACCCACATTTAGACAAACAGAAGCACAGACAGAGGCTAAAGGTGGGGGTGTCTCGATCTATATTAGCAACAAATGCAAGTCCAGGTTGGTTAAACAGGATGATGGCCTGGAGTTCATCCAAGACCAACATAGACAATGTTCCTAACCATGTCCTGGCCAGCTACAGGTCACCCTCTATTATTCACAAAGCTTACAACTCTTACCTAGTCATAGTAGAGGTGCTCATTATTCAACCAAATACCATACTCATTTGAGATGTTAACTACCCCCTCTATAGAATGGGAAACCTACACTGTCTCTAACTCACAGGCACAATTTCCTGGACTTTATCAACAGAAACACCATGGACCAGGTAGTTCACTTTCCAATCAGAGGATCAAACATATTGAACCAAGTACTCACCAACAAATGAAAGTGTTGCCTCACCCCCCCCCCCCCCCATGTGACATTATCATTGTTGAGGTCAGATTGCTAAGCCGTCTGCCTCAAAATAAAAACCCCTGGAAAACCCAACTAAACCCACTAAACCTGAAAAACCCAACTAAACCCATAAATTATTCTAAAGCAAACTACTTATTAAGTGACAGCTTGTTAAAATTCATGGCTACTCCAAAGATGGAGAATACAACTACATATGCAGAATTATTTTCAGAAACCCTGTACAAAAGTAAATGGCTGCATTGAGGTTGCTATGCCTACCAAAAGTAAGCAAAATTCTAATACTAAAAACAAAACCCACTGGTGTAATCTTTAACTTAACAGAGTATATAACAAAAGAAAAATGAAGTCATGGCCAAAATTAGAAAGAGCAACTCTTGTAGAGACAAACGCTCTCTGATTCAACTAAACAAGAAACTAAGAGTTCTAATAAAGTCCAAAAAGAACCAATTTTGACATCAGAATGATCTCTCAAGCTAAGGAGAATCAAAAGGCCTTCTTTAGATTTGTCAGAAACCTTAAAGGAAACACTCAGCACTGTGCAGAAAGGATGGTAAATGACAAAACCTTCACTGGCCACGGTGATATAGCAAATCCACTGACTAATAAATTTAGCTCTAAGTTAACCTCCGACTCCCCCCTCTTCCCCCTGTAAAATCCCTTTGAGCAAAAGCCCCCCTAACTATCAACAGAGAGCAGGTCATGTTAGCACTTGCTAAGACCAAAAACACTGCTTTAATGGACCCTGAAAATATTTCTGGTTGCCTTCTAAATAGCCTAAAACAAGACCTAGAAGAGCCACTTGCACTCTTCAGCTACTGCCTCAAAACAGGCTACATATCAGGTGAATGGAGGGCTGCAAAGGTCATCCCTCTTCATAAGGTGGACCATCACCTGAACTACATACCCATCAGTCTGACAAGTCTGATATGCAAAGCCATAGAATGAATTATCATGGAAATGATCAGAAAGGATATTAGTAATCTACAGACACTGGACTCAACCAACCTAAGGGAAGTTATTGCATACTCAAGGTGGGAGACTTCTTAAAGAGAGTCTATAAGGCTATAGATGAGGGGATAATGGTGCATACCACCTACCTTGATCTAGCCAAGGTGTTCAATACAATACCTCACTCAGGTATTGTTGAACAACACTCCAAAATAGGCATAAAGCCATACATAACTTGCTCCATTTCTGGCTGACTCACAGATTGGACCCAAGAAGATAAGATCAGTGAAATCATCTCCTCCAGGAGACCTGTCACTAGCACAGTATCCCAGGGCTCCATCTTGGGCCCACTTCTGTTTTGGCATCTACTTCTCAGAAGTCAAGGCTAATGTCAAAGGCCTCTGGCTCACCAAGTTCAGAGATGACTGTAAATTGGGAACTATCATAGATTCCCCCTGCAAAACCAACATCCTATAAGAGGGTCTGCCATAAACAAATGACTGGTGCCAAAGCCACTGATTAAAACTCAATGCAAAAAAATGCATTATACTACCTGTTGGAAAATCATCTAAGGAGGCTAATTACTCCAACAATAAAACACTCCTAATAGATGACCCAGTAGTTAGGGATCTGGGAACATGTGTAGACAGTAATCTGGTCTTCAACCAACACATAACCAAGACAGTAAGAAAATCATCCTATTCCACCCAATGCATAAGCAAGGGTATGGCAGCCAGGTCCAAGGAAATCATAGTACCACTCTACTCAGCCCTTATCAGATCCATCATTGACTTCAATATCCCCTTTGGCATGTAGCTTAACATGCACTTGCAGAAAATAAAACACCCTCAAATGTTCCTCACCAGAAGAATACAGGGAATGAATATCCTGTCCTACACAGATTGCCTTAAGGTCCTATCTTTGCACTCAGTCTCCTACAGGTTACTGAGAGGCAATCTATGCCTAGCATATAATGCATCCTCATATCCAGTTCTGATGAATTTCTTGCATGCCCTCAAAACAGACAGGAACAGGAACACTAGAGCTAAAGGCTTGAACTTTGCCTGCAAGATGAATGGAACATGCTGGAGAGATCATGATGTGTCTCAAAAGAACTCCCTGCACTAGAAAATAAGCTCCCAATCTATGTGAAGCAGTGTTCATCCCTCACCCTCTCAAAAGAAACTTGATCATTGGATGGAAAATTCCAAATTCACCCATGATCTGGTGTCCATGTCTCTGATGGCCAGAGGCTGACAATAGCTAAATTAATCACCAACGGTAAACAGTAAACAGTTTATATTATGCACCATGCTGGAGATGATAAAGGCATTTTATGAACTGAAATCAGGATACCTGTGGTTGGGAAGTTCAAAACCTCATTGTTGCAAGGTTTTGAATTGGGAAGTTCCTGCCCCTTGCAATGTCATCTTAGATGATGGATTGATTTTTACTGTTCAGAGAAGGCTAGGATGGTGGAAGCTGTGCAACCTTGATACTCCACAATATTTCAGAACATAGCCTCTGCTGCAAAGGGTCTATATTAAAAGTTCGAAATAGCAAAAGCTCGGGTCTATGTACATCGACACATAAAGGTCGATGTACATAAACCGTGAAACATGAAAACAGCAAAGTTTGAAACACCAAACGCATTTCCTGGTCAGCAGCATGATGGTGGGGATAAGGAAATATATCTTTTTCCCCACTGTAGTGCGGTCTCGGAGTTGGAATACATAGGCATGGGGTGTAGGGGGTGCAGGGGGCTTGCCCCCCTGAAAAAGCGTGTTAAATTAATTAGTTAGTTTTATTTTTTTACTTACCTGTGTGGCACATTCTGATGATGGAACTCATTTGGCATTTAAAATTTCGCTGTTTTCATGTTTCACAGTTTATGTACATCGACCTTTATGTGTTGATGTACATAGACTCGAGCTTTTGTCGTTTTGGGCTTTTAATATTGAACTGCTGCAAATATCATGGAAATCTCATGAAGATATTTTACTCTAATCAGCAAACAAAAACACTGGGGAAAAAAATCATCATAGTACAAAAAAAATAAAAATAAACAACAAAGCCACCTACCTGAATGATCTACTTCAACAAACAATAGCATTTGCCTTTAAATAATGTTACTTTACTTAAAATGTATTTGGTCATGTCCTGAAGCAGGTATAAGTAACAAACCATTGAAGTTGGATATTTATTAGCTCTTTACCATATATGATACCAAATTATACAATGTTTCCACTCAAATAATTTTATTAATTTTCGACAATATTTATATAGAGATTATAAATCCAATGAATACATTTCTAATAAACTATTTACAATATATACAATTGGCCTACAATAAGGAAACAAACTGTTGTAAAAATTAGTTACACAATGTTTGAAAAAAAAAAGAACTTGAATTTTTATCATTACACAGTTAAAGATGAATCTGAATTTGGAGTCTCAATGAGGGAAAGTACTTTCACCCAAGGGTTATTAGACCAGTTCTTAGGATATATTCTTGACTCCTGAGTTTTTATTTCCATTAGTGCAATTTTTTTCAGGAGAGTTAAAAAGTCTTCTATAGTTGGTATAGAGGAGGATTTCCACTTCCTTGTAATGCATTTCCTGGCTACCGCTAGCATGGTCCAAAGAAGATAGATCTTCTATTGAATGTAAATGATAATATTGTAATGAAATTATACAATTTTTGATGCAAAAGGTAAGTTCTTTTTACATTTTATTTTTGTTAATTAGGACAGCCAACTGATTTTTTAGGGAAAATGAAACCCCCTGCCATGACTTCTGAACCCACAATGGTTCAGTACTTAAGCTCATATATAGGTTACCATACTTTAATACTAATAACTCCTACAAAGACAAGTTATAAATATGTTTTGAATGTGAAAGACCTTACACTGAAAACTAACACAAGTAATAGCACAGCAGGGAAATCAAAATGCAAACATGAAGTTGGTTTTCTAAAGAAGAAAGTTGGTTGTGTTTACTCAGAATGCTTTGCAACTGTATGCAAATCAAGGCCCAGTATATACAGTCAGTGGACATGGTTACAGAGAAAAACAAACTAAATAATGAAACTGAAAATGAAATAACAGCACAATCTTCATTTTTTACAAAATAATTTGCAGTTTTAACATGCAAAGTATAACTGAGAATTAAATTAATTATAAAACAAAATGCTTCAGAACATGACTAAAAATGCAACTTTCATTTGGAATGTAAACACACAAGATGACAGATTTTTACAATACAAAAATAAAAATTGTCACTTGAAATATCAGTGTCAATGCTACTTGTTAATATTGCAGATACAAAATATGCAACCATTTATTTAGAATAAGTCTGTGTATGTGGTCTTGCTCATAACATTTTCATTTTGCAGTTTCTTGTCATTGTAAGAATATTCTAAGAATTAAATGAAGTGTTTAAGTACTGTAATATGGATATGCAGTTATGACATCACATTCAGAGCCAATACTTGTGTGTAGATAAGCCAATACTGCCTTTCACTACTTCTGTAGGCTGCATCTGACAGACATGCCCACCTCTCAAGTAGATGCATACCTTTCAACAGTCCAGATGTTTGCAGAATGTCTAGATTTTTGTCTCACATTTTTGATCTGCATGTTTTTCTGGTAAGCCATTGAAGAGTAAAGTCACAAAATAATGATGGACATTTGAGTTTCAAACTTCATATCCTTCTTAAAATACATGTTAGCATAAATCTTGTTATTGTAGCAACTTTCACAGTTTATACGAGCAATATTTAAATTCTCTTTCTACCTTTTACCTTTTCTCCCCACTGTTTTTTCTTTGTATAGATTTCTTCTTATAAGACGTTGACTAATATGCCTGCAAGCAGCAAAGCAAAAAGACAATATCCCCCCTACAATGCACCTGCTTATCAAGTTCTATTCTATATTTCTGCATGCTGCACAAATAGAATTTCAATTTAATTTTCTCCTTGTACATTCATAACACTACAAAAAAATCTCTTCTGTAATTAATCCAAGTACCCATCCTGTTCTGCTGCTACTAGATTAAATCTCACGCCAGTTCCTGGAAAGTCTCTCATTGTGTGTGTGTGTGTGTGTGTGTGTGTGTGTGTGTGTGTGTGTGTGTGTGTGTGTGTGTGTGTGTGTGTCTGTGTGTGTGTGTCTGTGCATGTTTGTGTTTGTGCCAGCTACCAGCCTCATTGGCTTAGCACCTACCAATGAAAGAAAGCTGCATGCCATAAAAATCTTAAAGCTGCAGTAGTGGGTTGGCAATAAGACACTAAGCAGAAAAAGCATAGTGTTGTATTTTTAAAATGTTGTAGGAAAACTTCTGTTTATTTTTTATAAAATTAATACTGATGGTCAGCTCCCCCTCACCCCAGCCAGCAGTGGGGGCTAGGCAGCTGCTTAGACCACCATGTGCTGGATTTGGCCTTGCTGCTAAGGTTTCTAACCTCAAGCAATTTCTCCACAAATATATGTTCATTCCATACCTTAAAATCTTGATTGTAGACTGCCCAGATTTTTGTTGGGCTAAGTGTCTTTAAGTTTGGTATAAAAAAGTCATGGGTATAGATTTAGCTTTGCAGTTTCCTCATTGTCGTCTGGAACTCATAATAAATAGAATTGCAAAAGCTTATCTGGATTCTTTGTGTCCCCTGAGTTTAGGAAACTGTGTGGTCATCCATGAGGACAGGGCCTGACATTAAAGGAGGGAGCAGAATAGGCACTTGCCCAGGGCCCGAACAGTCTTGGGACACCCACAATTACTGCTGACAATAATGATTCCATCAAACTACTTTCATTTGTGTTTCTGAGTTAAACACAGGCTAGGGGTAGCCAAATATATTACTTTTTGTAGTAAATCATCTTTTTATCTTCCTAGCTAAATTTGTAGTTAATTAAGAAACAAACACCATGCCTACATTGAGTCTGTCTTGCGAACATACTCCCATCTACACAAGTTAAAGTGGTGAGTGCAAAATATAGTGCAGTGTAGATTTATGTGTCCCAGGAGGTTATAAGTGCCCCCATGATCTTACGTGATGCTGTCTTTCTCTATCTTTGTCAAGATAATAAAGCATATGATTACATAATTATTGCCTTGAAGATGTTTGCAGCTGGTCTGCAGATGAGTGATGTGAACTGAAACTGCAACAAAATGTCATGGCACTATACAATATTTTAGCATATACTGAAAAATTACTAATATTTTGCCAGTTTATTGTTTTAATTACTTTATGAAAGAACGTAAATCCTTCCCCCACATGCTTCACTGTCAAATTGGGTTTGAAGTCAAAATGCTCAGCAGTTTTGCAATTGAAAATCATCTTTAGTGCAGTAAATAATCCATAACTCAGCAAAGTCTGGCCGTTGTCCAAGAGAGTTAAGGCCATGAGCTGTAGTTCTTGAGGTACACGGTTTGATTCCTTCAGCCCTGCTTTGCCTGATGAGTAACCATAAGCAAGTCACTTAATCAGAGTGGGGGGGGGGGCAGGCTCCTCAATGTTCCCTTGGACTGCAAGCATAGTAACTACTTATGAATCTAAAAAGATGAGAATGAAGTATTACCAAAATGAAAAGCCATTGGGTAAATTTCTGAAAGGCTTACCATAATAAAGAAGCCTTACTTCTGAAGGTTTCTGCATTGTGGTAAGCTTGTCCAATTACTATTGTTTTTCTCTGTCAATAACCTTAACACAGACAGCATTCTTGCTGATGAAGCCACGTGCAAATGTGGTAGTCTGAGGGATAGGCTAATGCAAATTTGCCATGTCCCCTGAAAATGGTGCTGACAGAAAAGTACTGTTGTAGATTGAATTGCTCTAGAGTTAATTTCTTCACAATGAGGAAAAATTCAAAGTCACCTTAACAGTGTTCACCCATTCATCCCTATATGAATGGTAGCAGCTCAAACTGAAGTTAGAGGTAGGTAGTTTCTTTGTGTGCCTTTATGGGCACAAATGCAACTGTGTGTATGTACATGTATGCTTGTGTGCATAGTCATGTCTGACAGCCCCATGTTTAATTTATAAATATGGTAATGAGATGTTAAGGAGCTATTTCTGTGTGGCTTTACCTTGTATCTGAATCAGAGATTATTTTCATCCTGTTACTTGACCATCACAAATTATCACGTCATAGTTAGGACATGTGGAGAAAATCTTTCTGAATTCCAGGCAATATTCTTTCACCTACAGTCACAAATTCTGGATTTTTCACTGTTTCTTCACCTTCTTTCATGAACAGATGAATTAGTCATTATGGTATCCAGTAAGCAGCTCAGTCCGGGGTAATTTGGCAGAACATTGATACTAGTGGTTGCAGAAATTTAACTTCTAGTGTATTCCTTCTGCTGAAAAATAAAGAGGTACAAGTTGCAACTTTCCTTCATCTAAATGGTTAAAATGTCACTGTACTTAAAATGAAATGTTACTACAGAATAATAGAATCACTTACTTGCCATTAAACGCAATTCCAAGTAATATCGTGATCCTTGAAGAATTTGCAATGTATTATGAACTTATACCAGCTTCACAGGAACCAGTTGATTGTTACATTAGTGAATTAAGGTTAGGTTAAGTTTAAGTTTGGTAAGTTACACAAAACTAAACCTAAAACCCAAGTCCAAGAAAAAGGACAAAATTACCACTGTAATGGGTACAAGCATGCAAAATGTGAAGGTAATGCTACTTAATGCTAGAAGTCAAAACCTCAAGATGCACTCTCTTGAGGTTCTCCTAAAAATGGAGAACATTGATATCTGTGCAGCAACTGTGGCCTGGTTCAAAGCTCCAGAGAACACCCTTGCAATACCAGGCTACAATTCATACCACACTTTTCGGCCACCAAACCAGGACTGAAACACTAAAGCTGGAGGAGTGTCCATATTCACCAAGGATATTCACACCTCCAGGCTGGTTGCCCAACACAATGCATCTGAAATTCTCCAAGTGCAACTAACACTAGGTAAGACTACAACACAAATTGTAGCTTGCTACACATCCCTATCATGCCCCATGATTCTCACTACACCTTTCTAAGCATACCAGAAAATATTAAGATACAACCAAACACTCTAAAACTGGGTGATTTCAACTACCCTGTCATTAACTGGGAAAACTACTCCTGTACCAACACCTTTGCTCAACAGTTTTGGAATTCATAAATTCCAATGCCATAGAACAGCTAATTCATAGTCCCACCAGGGGTACCAATATTCTAGACCTGGTCATTACCAACATGGGAGATTGATGCTCCACACAAATGGTCACCCCCTTGTTGGTCAGATCAGACCATAAGCTAATCACTCTTGACATCTACATCCCACCCCCATGCCCCTTTAAGGTAGCCTCCATAAAAAACTTCTCCAAAGCCAACTTCATGCTTCTCAAGTCAGAAGTAACAAACTTCATGACACCCATGCAGATGGGAATTGGAAGTTTAATAGCTGAATCCTGCACTAAGGTGCTGTACAAGCACATTCACTCATGCATGGACCAAGCCATCCCAAATAGAACCAAGACGCTATACTCTAAAAAAAAGGGAGCCAATCTGGTGATCCCCTGCCATAAACAAGGTGTACAACAGAAGGAAGAAACTGTTGCAGAAAAGAGGAAGAACCCAGGATTCAAAAAACTCCCTCAATAGCCTCAGTAGAAATCTGAAATCACTCATAAAATCTTCCAAAGCTAGTTACAAAAACAAAATTGCCAAAGATTCCAAAGACAACCACAAGGCATTATATAGCTATGTCAAGAACCTAAATGATGGGGACAGAGCCTGGATGGCTAACTGAAAGCAGCAGCATTTTAGAGTTCCATATAACTAGTTAAGACAGGAAACAATTTTCTTTTTTTTCTTCAAAGTATAAAATCCTATAGATAAAGGACTAATTTACATAATTAGAAACTTTGGTGAAGTTTTACAAATAATTTCCTGTCAAAAAGTTTGGAGATATATTCACTTGTTAAAATGAGCAACTCAAGGAATTCTCACCAAGATGCTGCCTTAAAGTTGGAACTACAACAGATGACATCTACCCTGCATGAGTTGTCTTTGAAAATGGACGATTTTAAAGAAAACCTAGAAAATCTTAAAACAAGCAGTCAAAAATAGACTGACACCCTCAAGGAAATGCTACAACAACACCAGACAAGGATAACAGGAATATAGGTTTCTCTAAATGACTTAGAAAGCAGACTTAAGGAAGAGGAAACACAGAAAGAACTGCTTCTTAAACAAAACACTTGGTTGGTTAATAAAGTAGATGACTTGGAGAATACGGAGAGGAGAAATAACATCAGGATTTTCAGATTACCTGAAAACACAGAAGGTGAGGATATTATTTCCTTTTTATCAAGCTGGATCCCTGACTTTTTAAATTTAAAAAAAGGACTTTCCTTTGGCATTGAAAGGGCACACAGATCTCTTGGGAAACCTGTCACTAACTCAAACTCTCCTCCTAGGTCAATAATTATCAAATTTCTTTCATACTTGGACTAGGAACTGATTTTAAGATCTGCTTGGAGGAAGGCACCTCTAAAATATAAACAGAGCCTGATAAGATTTGATAATGACTATTCATCTAGAATAATGATACAAAGGAAAAAAGTGTGGTCAATGATAAAGTTTTTGAAACAAAATAACATCAAGGCACAACTTGCATATCCAGCTAAGATAAGAATACTGTATGCCACTGAGATGAGGACTTTTATTGACATGGAGGAAGCCTCTTCATTTATTAAAACTAATAATGTGATTACTTTACTAGAAGATATAGATTGGATGTTACCTTCTCTCAAGAGAACAAAAGAAACAAATGTCTGGACAGACGTCAAAAAGAAGAAGCAAAAGACTGATACTGTTACAGCCAAATCTCTCAAAGCATCTACTATGATATGAATTGTTTTTAACATTACTTTAAAGGACCAATTTTACTGCTTGGAATTTTAAAACAAAGGTAACTAACTACTGGAATCTTTATCCATATTTTTTGAAAATAGATGACAAATGAGAGTTTTCACATTACCTCAGGTATGCAAAATAGGGTACTTTTCTTTCACAGAAGGAGAGTTATATACCACATAAAATATTTATACTGTAAATCAACATACATAGTGCATGTGTATTTTCTCTTAATTTTCTCTTTTATTTCTCTCTCTTCTCTGTTTTCTCATTTATTTTAACTGCATCTTGTCTCCCTTTCTAAATTCTCTCCTGTTTACTATACTAAAAAAAAAAAAAATTTATGCTCTGTTTTTGTATACAACTAATTGTTACTTCCTTCTATTTTGCTGTATTCTTCTGTATACTTTCTCATGAATGTACTTAACTTTGGTGTTTTTTATTCTATAATGTTAGTTTGTATATCATTTGTTAATGGCTTGTTCTACTCAACATGGAGCTTTTCTCCCCGGGCCTCTACTGAAAATGGACATGCATCCAGCTAGACTAGCCCGGTCAACAAATGTAAAATAAATAAAGATAAATAAATATAGTCTGAATATATTTAATAACTCACTGTCTATACATAGATAAATAATAGTCTAAAATAATATAGTTTTAAGGTAGACTAATTGGAATAGTGAACATAATTAATTGTTATTACAATATTTATTAAATTAATGATAGTCACTGTTATGCTTATTGTGATTGGGGACATGTTTGTGATTAACTCTGAAATGTTCCATTCATGAAGATATGTCCTTTGAATTATTTCCTTATAGTATTAACAGATATATATTTATATATATATCTATATATCTATATATATATATATATATATATATATATATATATATATATATATATATATCAAAGGAGGGAAAAATGTACTCTTGGTTAAGAAAAGTGAAGCTTTCTTCACATTCTATTTGCATTGCCATAGCAACAGTAAACAATTGCTGCAGTTTCTAAGGACACTGTGAACCTGTGAAGTTCATTTAGCCTCACAGATACAAATAATAAGAAAAAGTAATGTTGTTTAGTTATTAAAATGAAAAACAACCTAAGCAAAGTAAAATAAATACATAATAGGACTAGTTGTAAATATTGTATGATTTATCCTCATAGGATTACATAATCTGATGTTGTAAATCTTTATATGTGAAGTTGTTAATCTCACCGATTATTCTCACTGATGGGTTGGAGCCGAACCTCGGCTCCGACATGGCCGATAGCAAGCTCAAGGTTTGCCAGTAGCTCGAGGCCAGCCCCTTATCCCATCATGCACTGCTAGAATTACCTCAGATCTAGTTTGCCGCACAAGAGAGATCTCTGTGATCCAGATAGTTCGGACCATTTTAGAAACAGAATTAACAGCAAGTTTTTAAAAAGTTTCCTTTTTGATATATTTATGTAATGTGTGTTAGTTCCATTATTTTTAGATAGTTTAGACAGTTTAGATAGTTTAAATTGTTTTAAATTAGGGACTTGTTGGCTTTTTAGTTTGTGTGGGCCTTTAGCCCCTTTTCCTACTATTAATCCTTTTAGTAGTTAGATTTTTTTCTGTGGGACTCTTAGTCCCATATTTGTATTATATATATATATATATATATATATATATATATATATATATATATATATATATATATATATATATATATATCTATATATATATATTACTGTTGTAGATAGTGCCCGGATTGGGCTTAGTTGTTTGTGAATCTGTTTACTGTTTTTCTCTCAGTATGTCAGAGGATAGGGAGAAATCCCATCCCAAATCGGGTTTTAAAAAATGCCCAGATTGTGGGCAGCAAATGTCCATAACTGACGGACATATTCAATGTGTCTACTGCTTGGGGGCCAAGCACCTCCAAGACACCTGCAGCATTTGTCACTCCTTCTCTTTAAGAGTCCTCTTGGAGAGAAGGAGGAAACTTATAGACAGAGGATTGCTACAGCAATCTTTTTCAGAGGTTTTGAATAGCCATGAAGGTGCTAGTACATCTTCCAAATCTTCAAAATCCAAGTCTTCAGATAAGGTATCCAAAAAGGCTAAAATTTCAGAAGGAGGGTCATTGGTTCCACAATCATCGGAGCCGAGTGTACCTTCGATTCGGAGCCAGCTTTCAGTATTGGAGCCGGTCTCCGAAGTTCCTTCTTCACCTCTGCTCCAGTCAGCACCTTCTGTGCATTCAGCTAAGTCTTCAGTTAGCCTTTTGGATTTGGACATGGATCGGCTAGTGCAGAAGCTTTTACAGGCACCAGGACTTGCCAAACTGTTGTCGGCCCCGACCAGCTTGTCAGTGCCGAAGACCATGGAACCGAACTTGTCTACTTCTCCTCCAAGCCATACTGGACTCTCGGAGCCGAGGGAAGCTGAACCAATGGTGGTCGGACCCTTGGCGCCGATATGCACTCCGGGGTTATTGGCTCCATCTACTCAGATGTCCTCGGCACTGACCGAGGGCTCTAGGAGCCGACGCTCTCCAGTCGGGTCCGGGGAGGATTGTCGCACCAACTTGTCGGTGCCAACTCTCCCTCTCGGGGCTTCGGCTTGGATGAGCTCAGCTCCTACCTCAGGCTCGGGGCCCAGGGTTTTGGTGCGGGATGATCGGACGGTACTCTCTGGTCCATCCACTCCTCCTCATCGGAGCCATGGTTCCTTTGATGCTATGAGGAGAGTTTTGTCTCCAAAGACAACATCAGCATTGGTTCAGCTTTCCCTCTCCCCTCAAGCTCCTGTGTCTACTTCTGCATCTACCAACCCCTCTAAGCGTAGAGACCCTGAGCCTCAAGTACCCCCACAGGGTGTCCCCTGCTCTTCTGAGACCTCCCCAGCCACCCCCCACTGAGTAGGTGCTCAGAAAGAGACTGTGCAAGAGGAGGCACTTAAATTCCCCACATGAGTCTTTGACATCTGACACAGACTTAAATGAGTCAGAAGGGTCCCCTCGGTCCCCCTCTGAGGATATCTCTTTTGCAGAGATACTAGAAATCCTTAGTCAGAGGGGCGACTGGCAGTCCAAGACCCCTACTGAGGATGAGTCTGTGCTCTTGAAGGCTTTTGGGCATCAACCTTCCACTTTTTGGGTGTCTCCGCCTTACGACGAGCTCATGGATCTGATCTCTCGTAAGGCGTGGGAGTCACCGGAGACCATGGAACCTGTCCCTCGTAGACCCAATAAATTCATATCTGCCCCAGTCGATAAACCTTTTTTGACAAAAGGAGTACCTGTGGATTGATAAAAACCGGACGGCACACGATAAGAGAGCTGAAAACCAATTTAATAATCCACAAACTGTACAAACCAAGTAATAGTAAGCGCTTTCGGCAGGTTTGAATAACCCGCCTTCTTCAGACAACCACAAGTTTGTAAAAAAGTTAACTTATACTTTTGAATTAAAAACTTTCAACCTATTAGATTAAAATGCATTATTGCAATGAGTTAGAACCATGACAACCTTAAAACGGCAACTCTGCCGTACTAAAAACTGTGTATTGCTATAAGCCGACATGAAAACTAAGTTGTACCTATTGTTATAATTTACCGCTAAAACGGAACAAGGAACAATATAACAAATTTGCCTGTTACGGCATTTGCCATAAATTATGATGCACACAGATAATTGCAAATTTTGTTAATTATCAAAAGCTAAAAACTGACATTTAAAGTTGTAAATGCCAAAAAATATTAAATGCCAAGAAGTTTTTAACCTATAAATCAGAAAAATTATGACATCAGTTGTATTAATAATAATCTTAGAGAAGATCTAGGTAGATGTATATTTATCAATGCATTTTGTAATCAATTTATCATATTTGTAATTTATACCTATTCATAATGATCATTTCATACACAACTTTTAAATTGATTGTTAGTATATGAATTTGTCCACTGACAATTTATTGACCCTGGGGGTTATAACGATATGATTAGTATGTATCTCTACTGTTTCCAACTTGTAGGGTACAATATCTAGAACTCTACTTAGATCTTTTCTAAGATTATTATCAATACAACTGATGTCATAATTCTTCTGATTTTATAGGTTAAAAACTTCTTGGCATTTAATATTTTTTGGCACTTACAACTTTAAATGTCAGTTTTTAGCTTTTGATAATTAACATAATTTGCAATTATCTGTGTGCATCATAATTTATGGCAAATGCCGTAACAGGCATATTTGTTACACTGTTCCTTGTTCCGTTTTAGAGGTAAATTGTAACAACAGCTACAATTTAGTTTTCATGTCGGCTCACAGTTATACACAGTTTTCAATACGGCAGAGTTGCCGTTTTAAGGTTGTCATGGTTCTAACTCATTGTAATAATGCATTTTAATCTAATAGGTTGAAAGTTTTTAACTCAAAAGTATAAGTTAACTTTTTTACAAACTTGTGGTTGTCTGAAGAAGGCGGGTTATTCAAACCTGCCGAAAGCGCTTACTACTACTTGGTTTGTACAGTTTGTGGATTATTAAATTGGTTTTCAGCTCTCTTATCGTGTGCCGTCCGGTTTTTATCAGTTTACAGTTTGTTTTCGTTTGGAGTACCTGTGGATACCATGGTGGTAGCTGCAGCCACCAAAAAGGAAGTATCTGAGATATCCTCTTCTATCCATCCCCCGAACAGAGATTCTAGGGTTATGGATAGATATGGGAAGCGCATGTTTATTTCAGCGACTTTTTCTCTGTGATCACTGAACTACTTGACCCATTTTACAAGACTACAGAGAGATCTCCTGAAAGAGCTAGGAGATACTCTCCAAGGTACAGTAGTGGCAGGAGTGGCCAACAAAGTCAAAGCCCAGCTCGCTACCCTTAACTCAGTAGTGAACTCGTCCATGCGTCTCATATCCTATGCAGCTGATGGTTTGAGTAGCGCCGTTAGTTTGGGCATTGCTCTTCACAGACAAGCCTGGATGTGTCTCTGTTCCTTTGTGGAACCCTTCAAGTCTTCTTTTATTAATACCCCATTTGATGGCTCATCACTGTTTGGGCCCAAAGTAAACAAAACTTTAACCAGGTGTGAACAGGAAGGCAAGACTTTATCTGCCATTGGGGTCCGCTTTTCCACTCCTACTCGGCCCTACCCCAAGGGCCCTAGGGGGGGAAAGATGTGGTTCCGAAAAACTCAAGCAGCCTTTCACGACACACATGGTGAAACCCCCTCTAGAGGCAGAGGAGGAGGTTATAACAGAAGACGCCGCCCCCGTGGCAGAGGAGGTCTGCAGGAACAGGGTGACAGGGGTCAGTTCTCCGGTCAGTCCTACCAGCACTCCTGAAAGGGGGCCCGACTGTTCGGCTCTGGAGGCAGTCGGGGGTCATTTGTCTTTGTACCCAGAAGCCTGGATAAACATAACATCGGATACTTGGGTACAAAGCATCATTTCCAGAGGATATTTCATACCGTTCTTTACCCCTCCCATTCCTATCAAACAAATCCCAGATGTTCCACCCAATCTCAGGGAACAAGCAATCGTAGAGGTCCACAGACTGCTAGAAAAAAAGAGTCATCCAACCAGTCGCAGCAGACCAAGTTGGATTCGGAAGTTACTCAAGATTCTTTTTGGTACCAAAGAAAACAGGGGACTGGAGACCTATCTTGGACCTCAACAGACTCAACAAGTTCGTAAAGAAAGAGAAGTTCCGAATGGTCACGCTTCAGTCTATTCTTCCCTTTTTAGGGAAAGGTGATTGGATGTGCTCCATAGATCTTAAGGATGTGTACTATCACATAAAGATGGACAGATGCTCCAGAGATCATCTGTGCTTCCGGCTGGAAGCCAATCATTACCAGTTTTGAGCCCTGCCCTTTGGTCTCACTTCAGCCCCAGAGTGTTCACCAAATGCATAGCAGTAGTCATGGCTCACCTGAGGTGTCTAGGATTCCAGGTGTTTCCATACTTAGATGATTGACTCCTCATCGCTACCACCAGGCATCAATTGCCTCAGGCAACACAATACACTCTGACACTCTGCCATCAATTAGGCATTACGATCAACTTCAAAAAGTCTGCCTTATCGCCATCTCAGCATACCGTTTTTATAGGAGCAGAGTTAGATACCTCAACTGCCACTATACATCTCCCTATCGAGAGTCTCTCTTCTTCGCCAAAACATCAGCTCACTGGTGTCAAAGAACAAAGCTACAACAGCGGAGGTATTGAAAGTTCTAGGTTTGATGGCGGCAGCAATCCTGGCTATACCACTCGCAAGGATGCATATGCGAATCCTTCAATGGCTTCTCTTCACTCAGTGGTCTTACCAGAAACTACCAATGCACCACATGATTCTTATCACGGATTCTTGCAGGAGAGACCTTCGGTGGTGGTTGACGTCTCTTCATGTTACAGTAGGGAGACCCTTTGTTCTCCCCCCCAGTAGCCACTGTGACCACGGACGCTTCCCTGATAGGGTGGGGGGTGGAATTTTCAGGGAAAGACTGCCCAAGGCACATGGACAGATCAAGAATCACATCTGCACATCAATGTTCTAGAGCTGAGAGCGGTACTTCTGGCATTGCAGTACTTTCAGGACTCTCTCCCTCTAGGGACTATTGCAATTCAGACTGACAACATGTCAGTAGTCTGGTACTTGAACAAGCAGGGCAGAACCAAGTCTTATCCCCTTTGTCGAGAAGCCCTCAGGGTTTGGCAATGGGTTGTGTCATCCCAGCGTTTTCTGTTAGCAATGCACATCCCGGGGAAATCCAACATCATAGTGGACAAGCTAAGCAGGGCAATATTACTCCCTCATGAGTGGTCTGTCAATCAACAGGTTGCGGAGTTGATTTTCTGCAAATGGGGCCAGCCTTGCTGTGACCTTTTTGCCAGCCACATCAATTCAAAATGCAGAAGCTACTTTGCCCTGATACCACCTCCCCCGAGAGATGCACTTTTACATGATTGGCCCCCAGGTCTCCTTTATGCATTTCCACCCTTCCCATTAATACCAAGATTTCTACAGAAAGCAAAATTGCTGGGAAGGAAGGTTATACTCATAGCACCATACTGGCCTCGACAGATTCAGTTTCCGTTTCTTCACCATCATCTGTTGGAGGATCCATGGATCCTGGACCCAGTTCCGGAACTTCTGACGCACCCGTCAGGGGACCTTCATCCTTCTCTACAGTCCCTGAAACTGACTGCTTGGCTAATCCACTTCCCCTAACTGCCAGGCTTCATTCAATTTCAGAAGATACAAGACAGATTCTCTTGTCCTCTCACAAGCCATCTACCAGGAAATTATATGGCAGCAAATGGAAAAGGTTCTCAATTTGGGCCAACACGCAGAACACTGACCCTTTTCGAGCTCCGCTATCTTCGATTTTGGAATTTTTTACAAAAATTTTTAAGGAAGGGGCAGCAGTTGCTACAGTTCGAGTTCAGTTAGCTGCAATCTCAAATTTTCACCTTGGTCTTGATGGCTCAAATATTATGAGCCATAAATTATCCAAAACCTTTCTTAAAGGTGCTCTTCATATGAGACCTCCGATCAAAATTCCCTTTTCTCCCTGGAATTTAAACCTTATGCTGTCTCAACTTATTCTTCCTCCCTTTGAACCAGCTTTTTCTTGTGCTTTAAAATTCTTATCATGGAAAACAATTTTTCTTGTGGCCATTACGTCTGCCCACAGAGTGTCAGAACTTCAAGCATTATCCATCAGACCACCCTACATGATCTTCCATGTTGATAGAGTATCTCTCAGAACGAACCCCTCATTTTTACCTAAAGTCTGTTCTGAGTCAAACATCAATCAGGTCATTGAACTACCAGTGTTCTTCCCCAACCACTCTAATAACTTAGAATATATGCTGCACAAACTTGATGTTCACAGACAGCTCAGATTTTATCTTGACAGAACTAAGGATTTATGGAAATCAGATCAACTTTTTGTATCCTTCTCAGAAGCAAGAAAAGGCAATCCAGTGTCTAAAACAACCTTATCTAAATGGTTATCCAATTGTATATCCTTTGTTTATGAAAATGTGAACATGCCTTTAACGCACAAACCAAAAGCTCATTCTACCAGAGCTGTTTCTACCACTTCTGCTTTTCAAGCTAAATTGCCCCTTGACGATATTTGCGCTGCAGCCACTTGGTCTAACCCTCATACCTTTATCTCACATTACAAAGTAGATAAGGCTTCTAGGGACAGGTCTTCCTTTGGTTCTACAGTACTGAAGAACATACTCCCATGAGCCACCCAGGGTTGAGGGTGATAGGGACGCTACCCATCAGTGAGAATTATCGGCGAGATTAACAACTTCACATATAGAAGTTTTGTATGTACCATAACGTTCCATGTGAGTTGTTTATCTTGCCTTTATTCTCACATCCCTCCCTCCTTCCCCCTCCCGGCTGACTGTTAACTTAGAGGCTAGTGACATCCTGGTTATTCAATATTTCTCTTTCCCTTTGGGTACTTTTCTTTGTATATATATATATATATATGAGTATGTATAGGTTGTGTGTGTGTGTGTATATATATATATATATATATATATATATATATATATATATATATATATATATATATATATATATATATATATATATATATATATAGACTATTATTCACAGCAAACAAGATCTGAGGTAATTCTAGCAGTACATGGTGGGATAAGGGGCTGGTCTCGAGCTACTGGCAAACCTTGAGCTTGCTATCGGCCATGTCGGAGCCGAGCATCGGCTCCAACCCATCAGTGAGAATAAAGGCGAGATAAACAACTCACATGGAATGTTATGGTAAGTACATAACTTCTATTTATTCTTTACTGTTAGGACCTCGGTTCCATCCTTGGAACCGATATGGCTGTTTCCCAGCTTGTGCAAGCCAAAACCTCTCAGTTAAGAACCAACTCACAATGCCCCTCTCCTAGATACTCCAGATCTCATTTGCCACGTTCCTAGACAGACGTGTTAGCCATCTCTCTCAAGCTAAGTAGTAATTTGTTGTTTTTATGACAGTTTTTCTTCTGAATTTCAAAATGTTTAGTCAAGTTAGACTTTTAGCACTGTCGCCTATAACCTAGGTCTATTTTTTATCCTTTTTCTTGGTAATTTAATTTTTTACCTCTTTTGACTGTCCCTCTCTACTGTCTTTGACAGGCCCCTTTTACTACTGGTATTACTTAACATAACTCCACTGGTATATCTTCCTTAATTTGTTCTACAGGATAGCATTGTTTCACTTACCATGTCAGACAAAGCTAAGTTGGGTTTTAAACAGTGTGACAAGCGTGAATGTAAGATGCCTAACTCAGATACACATGTTCATTGTGCCTACTGTTTGGGCTTGGATCATTTGATAGCAGATTGTGTCATTTGTGCTGGTTTTTCTAATCGGACACTAGCAAAATGTAAGAATAAACTTATTTTAAAAGGTTTACTCAAGACACCTTTCTCAGAGGCTCTATCTGGGTCAGAGGTCTCACCCCCTCCTAAAACCAAAAAATATAAGGAAAAACAGAGTCACTCAGTTCCTGCATCTCCGTCAGTTTCAGAACCGAGTAGGCTCCGTGCTTCACCGGCGCCCTTGATGCAGACCTCTTCGGCACCAGGATCTGTGTCCTCTCCCTCGGTGCTGACCATGGTATTCACTCCTATCTCAGTTCCAAACACAGCACCACTGACTTTGCTGCAATCTTTGGTTCCTACATCGCCTCTGATGACTGTTCATCCCTCATCTCCATCCCTGTCCGCAGTGCTGACAGTTTCCTCAGCTGCATTGGCTCCAATGACTGTACATACCTCGGCACCAACCCTGTCCTCAGTGCTGACAGTTTCCTTGGCTCCATGTGCTCCAATGACTGTACATGCCTTGGCACCATCCCTGTTCATGGTGCTGACAGCTTCTTTGGCTCCAAAATTCGATTACCTGCCAAGGACAAGATATTCTCCTACTTATGACCCTTTCTTGGGGCAGAGGCTTAGTCCCTGTCTAGAAAGACCTGATTTCCCTTCTGCAGCCTCTTTTAGATCCACTAGGAATTTTTCTGAGCTAGACCTAGTGCGGGTTGTGGACCAGCTTCTGGTAGCTATGGGACTGCCCATTCCAGCTAGACCTTCCATCCCTCCTGGCTCAGAATCTTCTATCTCATCTTCCCCTGCTTATCCTCCTCCAGTACCTGCTTCGGTACATAGTGTCTCGGCTCCGACAGCAGTGCCTCCCCTGTCGGCACCCACCACCCTTGCAGCATCTGCTATGATGGAGCCAATGCTTTCTTGGAGTGGTGCTTGGACTGTCTGTACCTTGGAACCTAATCCGGCACCTATTTTCTCGCTGGCACCATCTATGTCCATGGTTCTGATGGCTCCCAGTTTTCTTGTAACCCCTCAACTGGAAGTGGGCTCAGGTGGGCCTGCTGTACAGGTGATGGATAGGGCCCTTCACTCTGAAGGCTCACAACCAGCCCCTAGGACACCAGTATTAGAATCCCCTGTGAAGGGAACCCCTTCTCCAGAGTCCTCCTCAGAAGATCCCACTGGAGATCCACCCCAGAAGAAATGGTGCAAGAGGAAGCACCTTGACTCCCCAGAGGAATCTCTCACAGAAAACACTGATTGTGATGAAGGGGAAGGGTCCCTGCATTCTCCCCCAGATGATGTTTTATTCAAAGACATTCTCGAAATCCTCAAACAGTGGAGGGAATGAAAGTCCTCTAACCCTTCTTCTGAGGAATCGGTGTTTATGCATGCCTTCCGTGCCTGGCCATCTTCTTCCTGGATGACCACGCCAGCAGATGATCTTGTTAAACTAATTGTGTAGCATGCCTAGAAGGCCCTGGGTAATGTAAAAACCTGTCCCACGGAGGCAGGACAAAATTCTATCTACACCTGAAGACCAGCCCCACTGGTTCAAACAGCTGATAGTTGATTCTATGGTCATGGTGGTGTCCACCAAGAGGGAACTGGCAGAAGATTATTCCACTGTCCATCCTCCAAACAGGGAGTTCTGGACCATAGACAGACTAGGGAAGTGGACCTATGCTTCAGCGACTTTTGCCATTCAGTCGCTGAATTATCTGGCACACTTTACTCACCTCCAAAGAGACCTAATTTCTGAAATGTCTTCTTCTTTGGTGGGGGTACTGCCTGATGAGGTGTGTGACACTGTTTCCTCACAGCTAGCTACCCTTGAATCCACCTCGATCTCCTCAATGCATTTGATATCTCACACTGCCAAGGGGGCAGCTCGAGCTGCCGCATCTGGTGTTGTCATGAGACGTAATGCTTGGATGTGGTTATGTGATTTCACAGACCCCTTTAAATCTTCCTTCATTAACACACCTGTCAACGAATCTGCACTTTTTGGACCCAAGGTATGTGACACACTTGCACATAGTGAGAAAGATGGAAAGACCTTGTCTGCTGTAAGCATACGTTTTTCCAACCCCCAGAGGCCCTAGTACAAAAAACAGAAGTGGGGAAAGATATGGTTCAAGAAATCCCAAGGATCCTTTCGTGACACTCGTGGTGAGCATTCCCCACAGGGCAGAGGGGGCTACTCATATGGAGGATGCCCCTTTTGGGGTCCGCATAACCAGGGAGCCAGAAATTCTTTCTCTGGCAGACCCTACCAGCAGCTGCCCAATTGCTTTCCTCTGGAAGCAGTCAGGGGTCATTTCTCTCTGCATCTACCAGCCTAGCATCTTATTACTACCGATGTTTGAATGCAGAGAATAAGATCCAGAGGCTACCAAATACCTTTTGACCTAACTCCCAGACCCGTCAAACGAATCCCTGATGTACCACCCAATCATAGGGGATTAGTAGCCTTAGAAATAGAAAAACTGCTAAGAAAAAGAGTCATCCAAACAGTTCCACCAGAACATACAGGATCCGGGTTTTACTTGAGGTTCTTTTTAGTGCCAAAAATGACAGGGGACTGGAAACCAATTCTGGATCTCAGCCTACTGAACAAATTTATCAAACCTCAAAAATTCTGGATGGTCACAGTACAGTCCATTCTTCCCTTCCCTTCCTAGGGAGGGACAATTGGATGAGTTCTATAAACCTACAGGATGCGTACTACCACATAAAGATGGATCACCGCTCCTGGAGGTTTCTCTGCTTCTGGCTGGGAGCCAGTCACTACTAGATCAGTGCATTGTCTCTCAACAGCCCCCCAAGTGTTCACCAAATGTATGGTAGTTGTGGTAGCTCATCTTCGACTACATGGATTCCAGGTGTTTCCCTATCTAGATGACTGGCTCTTTACCTGTCCGACCAGGAATCTCCTAGTCTGCAGCCTTTCTTACACTCAAGATTTCGTTCTCCACTTAGGGATTACAATCAACAAAGTCAAATTTCAGATGTCTCTAATGGAGACAGTGGTATTTATTGGAGCGGTCTTCAACACAACATCCTGTCAAGCTTCTCTCCCCCCTCACAGGCATTTGAAAATAAGACACCAAATTCAAGACCTTCTTCCTCACATGTGTGTACCAGCATGTCTTGTACTGCAACTCTTGGGCTCCATGGCAGCTGCCATTACCTTGGTACCACTGGCGAGACTGAGCATGAGAATCCTGCAGTGGCTCCTTTCCGCACAATGGTTGTTCATAACCCACCCACTCAACTACATGATAAGACTTATGAACAATTGCAAGAGATTGCAAAAGAATCTTTGGTGTCGACCATTCTGTCTTCCCCACCCCACAGCCATGGTGGCCATGGATGCTTCACTATTAGGGTGGGGGGGTATTTCCAGGGAAAGACCATCCAAGGCACCTGGACCCCCCTCAAGGCCAACTTGCACATAAATGTCCTGGAACTGAGGGCAACTCTCTTAGTATTGCAAGCGTTCCATGCATCCCTGCCTTTGGGGACCATTGCAATTCAGTCAGACAACATGTCAGTCATCTGGCATATCAACAAGCAAAGTGGAATCAAATCTTACCCCCTGTGTCAGGAAGCCATGAGGATTTGGCACTGGGTGATAGCTTCCAATCGCTTTCTTATAGCAACGCACATTCCCGGGAGTTTCAACCTTATTGTGGACAATCTGAGCAGGAACATCCTGATGCCTCACGAATGGTCCCTCAATCCTGTAATAGCAGATCAGATCTTCCAACATTGGGGCAAGCCTTGCTGTGATCTGTTTGCTTCTCTCCTGAATTACAAATGCAGGAGCTATTTTTCCTTGATCCCCCCTCAGGGGGAACCATCAAGGGATGCTCTAACGCACAACTGGCCCCGGGTCTTCTGTATGCCTTTCCCCCATTTCCCCTAATTCGAAAATTTCACCAGAAAGCTCAGAGGTTGAAAAGCAAAGTGATCCTCATTGCTCCCTACTGGACACATCAAGTCTGGTTCCCGTTTCTATGGCCTCATCTGATTCACAGACTGTGGATCCTGGATCATTCCCAGGACCTGTTATCCCATCCTCAGGGATTCATTCATCTGAACCTGCACAGTCTCAAGCTCACAGCCTGGTTCTTCCACTTCCAATGATTGCCAGACTGCCTGACATACGTTCATAGGTTGATACTAGGCTATTGGCCCTAGGTCCTATACAAGCCTAGCCATAACAATTCCCTGGCTATGTCTTCCCACACTATTTACTTCCCTGGACCCCTGTCTAGAAGGGCGACTGACATGATCCCCTGGGTGAATTTTATTTCTCTCATGCAGTCATCAAGGTTCCTTTTGAAGAGGGCCAAAATGGCGCTCTGCTTGACATGTATGGGCAGTCACAGGGATGCTTAAAGGTAAGATGAAAAAATGGTTTATCCTAAATACTGCAGTGTGCACTATAGAAGTTAGATGTGGAAGTAGGTAATTTATGTTTTACCTGTCTAAAAAGTTAAGTTTTAGTGGAGAGTCACTATTTTTAAAACAGCAAGATAGATTGAAAGGGGGTGATCACTTTTGTATTCTGGTACTATGGAATACAGTAGAATGGCCAATAAATTGAATTAGTTGAAGGGGAGTGATTTCACAAAATTATAATTTTGTGCTTACTCACACAAGCCAGTGAAGCAGAGAGGAAATAAGATATATGGTCAAAGTAACATAAGAAGCAGGCAGCTGGAAAGATGGTGGTATTTAAGAACACAACAGTGACAGGGTGGGGGCAGTGAGGAAAAATTTCTGCCTGACACACAAGAAAGAGAGCTGTGGTGTCTTTTGAAGTTTTAATATGCAGTTAAAAGCAGAACACAAGCAAAACACAAGGTAAAGAAAACAAATCACAGCACTCAAAATATAAAAAGGCAATAAACCAATACAAAATACAACAAATAAAAAGCAAACCAACCTCCCATCTTCTGTTCGTGAAATTATTCTGGCATCACACAAACCTTCCACTAGAAAGGTTTATTCTAGTAAATGTACTAGGTTCTCTATTTGTGCCAAAGACCAGAACTTAGACCTTTTCTTTATGCCTATTCAAAAGATTCTGCAATACCTGACTACTCTCCTGCATGCAGGAGCCTCAGCTTCAACAATCACTGTACATTTAGCAGCTATCGCCAGTTTTCATAATGGTCTTGAAAATTCTTCAATTATGTCACACCCCCTATGCAAGACTTTTTTGAAGGGAGTATTACATGTTAAACCTCCGGTCAAGCCTCCCTTAGATCCCTGGGACTTGACTCTGGTGCTTCAGTCTCTTACAGGCTCTCCCTTTGAGCCCTTTGATTCATGTGATTTGAAATTTTTTGTCTTGGAAAACCATACTTCTAGTAGCACTCACCTCAGCAAGAAGAGTATCTGAGCAGCAGGCCTTGAGTATCAAGAGTCCTTACTTTATCTTCCACATGGATAGGGTGTCCCTTCACACTGACCCTTCCTTCTTGCCCAAGGTCATTTCTGTTTTTTCCATTAATCAATCTATTGACCTGCCGGTTTTCTTCCCAAGGCATTCTAACAGAGGGGAGTATCTTTTGCACACCCTTGATGTGCATCGACAGCTCCATTGTTATTTGGACAGAACAAAATCTTTCAGGAAAACAGACCAATTGTTTGTGGCCTTTATAGGACCCATATTGGGTAAACCTGTTTCCAACGTGACTTTATCCTCTTGACTTAGAAACATCATTACCTTTATCTACCAACAGAATAAGCTACCCTTACCTTCCAAAATAAAGGCTCATTCTACCAGATATATGGCTACCTCTGTAGCTTTTTATTCCAGAGCCTCTATGGATGAGATATGCACAGCAGCCACGTGGACAAGACCTCATACCTTCATATCTCATTATAAATTGGATTTGGCCTCCAGGGGACAAGCATCATTTGGTTCTATGGTGCTCAGGAATATCCTTCCTTAGGGACACCCAGGACTCAAGTAACTGGGGACTCAGTCCTAACAGTAAAGAATAAATAAATATTTACAACATCAAATAAAGAAGTTATGTCTTACCATAATGCTCATTCTGAGTTATAGATCTTTATTCATTCTTTACTTCCTGCCCTCCTTCACCCTGCCTGGACTCCTGGTGGTCTTCAGGTACTCCTGGTTAGAGTATTTGCTCAGACAGAGCCTCGTACCTTTTTCCTATTACTACATCTTTATCTAGGGTGGGCAAACTCAATCTGGAGTATCTAGGAGAGGGGCATTGTGGGTAGGTTCTTAGCTGAGAGTTTTTGGCTTGCGTGAGCTGGGAAATGGCTGTATCAATTCCGAGGATGGAACCGAGGTCATAACAGTAAAGAATGAATAAAGATCTACAACTCAGATGGAATGTTATGGTAAGACATAACTTCTTTTTCGTGGAAACACAACTGAAATGTTCCCAAACTACATGTGCACTTAAATGTAGCTGCTTGATTAAAAAGTATTACTCAGTTTAACATGTTGATTCGACAAGCCGTCTGCACTGTAAAAGTTACATTTTATATGCTACTTGAAATTGACCGTCTCTAGAGCACATGAAAAGATACATATTACTTTTTGCAACATGTTATCTTTGCAGTTACCTCACACTCTGTACAAACTCACTTGGCAACTGATAGCTATTCATTTACAATATCAGTTTAAATTTTAAAATGTGCACTTGAAATGCTATTGACATTTTTATAATCTGAACTGTAAAATGAATGACTTGAAAGAAGTAAAGTAAGGCATAGATTTCAAAGACAGTCCTTGACACTACAGTATAAGTAAAAATGTATATTCACAAGGAAGATTGAAATGTTTTAGTCTTCCAGTTAAAATAGCTCACTGTCAACATTTTGCTATATCAGAAAGTTTGAAGAGCTAGGAAATTACTATTTGCCTTTATAATGATTATTAGACAGATGCAATAAATCTAATATGTAATTTGAATGGCAATAAAACACTCAGTATTTATTAAAACAAAAAACAACCGGTAAGTGCTTTCATTCACAAAAAACTTCTTCAGACCTTCATCTTTCATTCGAATTGCGTATTGGATTTATTACATTTACAATTGGAACTGTGGAGATTTATTTGGATTATTAGACAGATGTTAGACTCTTTGTTTAATGAATTGTGACACATATTTATGAGGAAAAGTGAACTCAGATGTTATTACAATAGTTATTAGATTAATGGTGGGCACTGTTATGCTTAATGGGTTACGGGGCATGTTAGCGATTAGCTCTGAAATGTTTGTGTCAGTTGAATTATTTCTTATAATATTAACATAATATATAAAAGGAGGGAAAATGTACTGTTGATAGTGAGAAGTGAAGCTTTCTTTACATTCTATCAGCCTCGTGAACTATTTCAGTTTTTTTTTTTTAACACTCATTAATTAGGAACTGCTATATTTGCATTGTCATGGCAGCAGAGAACAACTGGGGCAGTTTCTATGGACTTTGTAAATCTGCGAAGTGCATTTAGCATTGCAGATAAATAAAAAAGTAATGTTGTTTAGCTACAAAATTGAACTATAATCTCAGGTAGTTTCATTTAAGTTCACAAGTAATTTGGGGACATTTCAGTAGAGTTTCCAGGAATGTGTAGTCCAATATGAGTAATTTATAAAGTATTTACAAGTTGTTCTATTAAGTTATTTAATTTACCCTTCCTTAGATTGTAGTTCAATTTAATAGCTAAACAACATTACTTTTTTATTTATCTGCGATGCTAAATGCACTTCGCAGATTTACAAAGTCCATAGAAACTGCCGCAGTTGTTCTCTATATGCTACATTATATATGTCACTTGCATGTGGCATTCTCTAGAGCACACAAAAAAATACATAGTATTTTTGCAGCATGCTATATTTGTACTGACCATACATTCTAAACTAACTCAATTGGCAACTGAGAAGTTATTTATTTGAAACATCAGTCTAAATATTAATTGTGCCCTTGAAATATTGTTGCCGTTTTGTCAAAACAAAACCTGAATTGAAAAAGGAATGATTTGAAGAAGTGAAGTATTGTACAGATTTCAAAGACAGCTATTGACACTACACTATAAGTAGAAATGTATACATGCAAGGAAAAATTGAAATGCTTTACACTTTTAGTTAAAATATCTTATTGCTAACTTTTTGCTTTATCAAAAAATTTAAAGAGCTAGGAAATTATTTCTAATTTATCTTTATAATGTTTACTAAAGTGATGTTAGCCACTGACTTGTTTAATGGATTGCAAGTCATGTACAAGATGGACTACTGAATGTTATTTCTGTTAACCTATGTTTGCTGAATTTCTTTTATTGGTACTAATTTAAAACAAGGGAAAGAAAGGGAAGGGAAATTTCTGTTTTTGGTCAAGGGAGGAGATGCTTAAGAGTATTCTAACTGCCCCGAGAACTCTCTAAGATGCTCTAAGCACTATTTGATTAATGCTTACCTAAGGTAAGTCTAGATTACCATATAGGTACCTACACATTCATTCTAGACCTGATGTGATTGCCCATTCTGGAAGCAAGAGGTGCCCTATGCAGGGTGGGAATTGTCAGGGTGATCATAGTTCATTCTTAGACTCTGCTTTGTAAATCTATAAACATGTAAAAACACTGCACACTAGAATGTAGGGCACCTCTACTCAGAGTCAGGACACCACTGATAAGCCATGTCTTTCATAAGTGTAAGTTGAAGTTGTGAACTGAAGAGTGAGAAAGTAAAGGAAGACAGTACACCTACAGTAAATTCATATTTCATTGGTAATCACTCATTGTCTCCTACAGAGTCCTTTTAGTCAAACTATTTTAGTAATAATCAATTTGTTGTTGGCTTATTTAGTGTATGCTCCTCTGTTGCATTTAATTTATCCAAAATTACATATCTGACATGTTTGGGATCTCTTAAGGGTAACTAAATATTGGATATTTTCTATGTCAACATAATAATTGTTTACACTACTAACATTCCATCCTGATATATAAAATACTATAGAATAATAATAGAATAATATAGAATTTCATATCTCTTTTAAGAAAATTCTCCATATAATAATTTAACATATGGAGCTCAGTTGATATTGTTGGTTAAAGGTATGAGTGATAATCCAATGCATCTATCTTTATCTATTGGATTAGGAATGATTTTCATTCCATGTTTAATGGGAAATTCATATTTACTTGTATTGGATACTTTAGAATTAATGTTTTATAGAAGTACTTTTTTAAAGCCTGACCAGAATTTTACCCTACTTGTATTTAAAGAAGAAAGAACATTAAATTATAATCCCAAGTTTACACACATAAAAATAACATTCAATGTTATCAGAGAATATGGTATAACTACTATAATCAAAATAAAGAAAAAAAAGAAGCAAAATGTTTCTTCCAACAATAACTTGAAATGGATTTAACATTCTTATCATTAAATACTAACGGCTTAAATAATGCAAATAAAAGATCAAACTTACTAAAATATTTAAATCTAAATAAGGCTCAAGTAGTATTTCTCCAGGAAATGCATTTTAAGACTAATGATAGCTTTATTTGGAACCCTAAGGACTATACAATCTTAGCTCAATCTTCCTATAGAACAAAGACAAAAGGAGTATCAATTCTCTGGATGAAAAACATAATCACTCCAAAAGTTATTTATAAATATGAAGACAAAGAAGGTCTACTAGCATTTGTTAGAATTAAATTTAATAACAGAATATGGACCTTAGCTAATCTATATTGGTTCCCAGGAATTGGAGCAGGAATAGTTATAAAACACCTAGATTTTATTTTCAACAACTATAAAGGAAATCTTATACTGGGAGTAGACTTTAATTGTACCTTAGAAGCTTCTGAAACCACCAAGAAGTCTTTTTGCATAGCAACTATTTCAAAATCCTTAAATAGATGGATTGATTAATTTCATTTAATAGACACTTTTAAAGTAAAAGATGTTAAATCCTTATTGTTTTCCCATAAAGACCATAGATTTGGAACACAAACCAGAATAGACAAATTATTCATAGTTCAAGATTTACAAACAAAAATCCTCAACTTCTCAATAGTTCCATGCCCCTTCTCAGATCATGACTCTCTGATAATGAAGCTCCTAATAGAGTTTAAACCTTTAATCCTCTCAACTAGAATTCCATCATATATTGTGAAAATTAAAGAATTCAGAGTGTGGATGTTGTCAGAACTACGATTATTTCTTGAAATTAATAATATAACATAAATCAGTAGAGTCATGGTTTGGGACTCTTTAAAATCTTATTTATTTGGTAAGACCCTTAGCTGAAACAAAAACAAAGTTAGAGAGTGGGAATCTGAATCATTAGACTTGGAAACCAGACTCTTGACAGTAAAATCTAAAAGAAATCAGAACTGTCCAGAAGTCAAAAAAGAAACAGAGGAATTAAATAAAAAATGTAATGAAATTCTAATACACAAAACTTGTCTAGCATTGGAAAAATTAAAAATAAACTCATTAGCCACCTCCCCCAGATATCTACATAACATATCTACAAGAATTAAAATACAATCTAAAGCACATAACATTAGTAATATATACCATGAAAAGAAAGGGAAAAAAAGTATCAGATATAGGAGACATCCTTGAAGCATTTTGTTTCCATTATATGGAACACTTCAAAAAAGAAGATTTAGATACAAATAAACTTAGATACAAACCTTATCAATATAAAAAAAATCCAGAAAACTTAAAACTAGACCTACAAAAACCTATATCCTACAAAGAAATTGTTGACAAGATAAAAGAAAGTAAATCTAACAAAGCTCCAAGGATAGATGGTATAATTACGGAAATTTGCAAACTCTTCCCTTCAACAGTAATCTCCCTTTTTCATAAAACTTTGCTAGAAATCCAGTCATTAGCAAAAACACCACCCTCATGGAAATATTCTCTCATAATACCAGTTCTAAAAGATAATAAACCATCAGACCTTTGCACATCATACAGACCTATATCATTACTGAATAATGATTACAAAATATTCATGTCAATCCTAGCTAACAGAATGAAAATCCCACTTTCAAATACAATTAATAATGATCAAACTGGATTTTTATATAACAGGCACACACATGATAATAGTAAAAGTATGCTTACTCTTATAGATTATGTGAATAAAGAAGATAGAGAAACAATTGTAATCAAATTAGACATAGAAAAAGCATTTGCTTCCCTCAACTGGGAATATCTATTTAAAACTTTAGCATTATTTGAATTTCCTCATCCCTTCATCTTATTACTAAAAAATCATATATATTAATAACGTAGCCTACATTAAATTAGGTCCTTTCACCTCTGAATCTATCCATATAACAAAAGGTACAAAACAAGGATGTCCCCCTTTCTCCTATTTTATTTGCTTTGGCTATAGAAATACTTGCAGAAATAATACACAATAATCCAAGAATAAAAGGAATAGAAGTCTATGACCAGTACATATCTAAAATAATGCTTTTTGCTGATGATATTTTATTAACCCTAGCAAACTCCAGAGAATCATTAGGAGAGCTAGAAGAAGTAATGAAGAAATTGTATAAGATTTCAGGTCAACACTTTAATAGAGCAAAATCAAAATTTCTATTTTTAAATAAGAAAAAAGAACTACAAGTTACAGATAAATCCAGCATGGGAAAACAAGAACTTATGCTAAATTATTTAGGAATAGTGTTATGCAAAAATATAAATGAAACAATATTAATAAATTATAAAAACATTATTGAAACAATAAATATATATTTAGAAAAGTGGAACAAAATTATATTAACTTTTGAAGACAGACTGCAATTAATAAAAATGGTCTTATTGCCAAAAATACTATATGTAGCATTAGCAATACAGTTAATTCCTGAAAGATGCATTCTTAAAGAAATAAACTCATGTTTAATAAAATGTTTATGTTATCCCAAAAAGAATAGAGTAGCTCTAACTCATCACATTAGACCCTGGAAACAAGGAGGATTGAACTTCCCAGAAATAGTAACATATATAAAAGCATTTGTGCTTAAAACCGCAATAGACTGGATAAACCCAAATTATTTTGCCAACTGGAAAAAGATTAACAATGACTATATTAACAAATGAATTTAATCTGTTAAAAAAAATTTTATAGACAAATCAAACAAACCCTGGTATATACTATGCATAAGTATACAATATAATTTAACAAAACCTTCTAAAACAACTCTGATTAATCATTACATCAATTCCTTTAGGAAACTTATCAATGCAAACATAGTTCTAAAACTTTGGTTTGACATTTTAACCCCATTTACCATCATTAAGAACTTTCCTCACAAAATATATAGGGAAACAATTACCTCCTGGGAACAAAATGGATTCTTATTCTGGTTTCAATGTGTAAATAAATTAAATGTTTTAGATATACATATGATAAAAACTGCTTACAATATTCCAACACAAGACTGGTTAAACTTACAAAACATTCTAATGTACACTCAGGATTTATGCAGATTAATTAATAATTCCTCATTTAAAGATATTCCAAATCTAATAAGTTTTCTGTATGAATTTATATATAATAGTTGTGAAAAGAAAAATTCCATTTCAAATCTATATAAAGAGTTAATAACGTATAAAACAACTCCCAAATCATCATACTGGCAGTTCTTAACAAAAGGTCAGTCATTGCAGTTAACAGAAGAAATTAAAACTAACATCTTACAATCAGTTAATTACACCTCTAACAAACAGTACTGGAAAATATTTAACTGGAAATACCTACATAGAGCATTTTTAACACCAGATAGAATTAAAAAGATCAGTACTACTACAAATGTTTTTGCTGGAGGTGTGAAAAGTCAAATAAAGCAGACTGGATTCATATTTTTTATGAATGTAATAAAATTAAATCATATTGGAATGGAATCAATCATTTTTTACAAGTTTTATTTAATGAATCCTTTACCTTAACTAAAGCATTGATTATACTAAATGTAAATGAAGGTCTCTACCTGAATAAGACAAATATGTATTTGTTATGGACAATACTTGCTATATCTAGGAAATGGGTATCCAGAAGGTGGAATTCAAATACACCCCCTGACCTTGGAAGAATTCTACACTTTACTGAAGACAACTGCATTGATGGAAATAAAAATCAAAGAACTACGAATTTATCCCAGGCCACTGGTAAATAATCCTTGGAAGAAAGTTAAATCTTTGTTGGACACTCTGCAATAATCAGTATTGTATCTCTGATAACTGATCTGTAAATTCTATATTTAATAACATACAGTGTATATAATTGAAAGTCAGGCTATTGTAAATATTGTATTTAGTTGCTTAAAATGATATTTAAAAATATTATGTAAATGTTAGTTTAATTGAAAATAAAGTTTTTGAGGAAAAAAGAATCTAAATGGCAATACTCAGATCTGCTCTGAGCTACAGCAGAATGGCACTAGATATACTGATCCCAAGGATCATGAGACCGGGCCACATCCCAGGCTGTGTTTTACATGAACTTCAGAACATACTGGCTCCCCACCTAAGCACCATGTTCAATCATAGTCTCACATCAGGCTTTGTGCCGACTGAATGGTGCACAGCAACAGTTATCCCACTCCACAAAAGGGGAGCCACCACTGATCCTGGGAACTATCGCCCTATTAGCCTGATGAGCCTGGTCTACAAGGCCATGGAACGTATCATCATGGAACTCATAAACAAAGACATTGGTAACCTCCAAATTCTGGACCCCACCCAGTTCAAGTTTGTGAAAGGCAGATCATGCCTTCTGAACCTGATCAACTTCTTTGAGGCAGTCACCAAAGCCGTCGATGAGAGTAAGGTGATTCACACAGTCTAGCTTGACCTCACCAAGGGTTTTGACACCATCCCCCATTCTGGAATTATAGCTAAACTCACTAAACTAGGTATAAATCCTTACATCACAAGATGGGTTGCCAACTGGCTCACTGACAGAACCCACACTGTAAAAGTTGCAGACTCCAAATCTGACTTCAAACCAGTGACAAGTGGAGTACCACAGGTTTCAGTCCTGGGACCTCTCCTGTTTGGTATGTACTTCTCTGATGTACAGGCTAACACAGAAGGCCTCTGGCTAATGAAGTTCACAGATGACTGCAAACTAGGAGCCATAGTCGTGTCCCCAAATGATGTGGACATCCTACAAAAGAGCCTCGCTGAGACAGATGCCTGGTGTCAGAGGCATGGCCTCAAGCTCAATGCCAAAAAGTGCATTGTCATCCCCTTTGGTAAAAACTCTGTACCCATGAACTACCACATCAACGGCAGTCTACTTAACCCCAAATGTGAGATAAGAGACCCTGGGACCCAGGTGGACAGTAGTATCTCCTTTGATAATCATATCGCCACAGTAGTTAGGAAATCTTTCTATGTGGCACACCTTATCACAAAAGGGTTCTCATGCAGGAAAAAAAGAGGTCATCGTTCCTCTCTACGTGGCACTCATTAGACCCATTATAGAGTACAACACCCCTTTTGGAATGTACCTCACAAGACAACTGCAGCAGCTGGAAAGGCCACAGAAGTACCTCACAAAGAGGATTACTGGCCTCAAACAGATGCCACTAACCGTCTCAAAAAACTCCAGCTTTACTCTGTAGCATATTGCCTTCTCCGTGGAGATCTCTCCCTAACATATAAAGCTATGTTAAACCCAGAGATGTTGGACATGCTGCACCTAAAGAAATCCCAATCCCTCTGAGCTGCATGCTCTAGGGACCTAAACCTTGTCACCACAATAAACAGGACATGCTGGAGGGATAGATTCCTGTCCCAGAGACGTCCTATACTCTGGAACAAATACCCATCTATGTCAAACAAAGTTCCTCATTAGCACTCTTCATGAAAAATCTTGATGACTGGATGGGAAATAGGAAATATACCCCAGGGATCACTTCTGTGGCTCTGCTTAACAGGGGCACAGGAAATTAACTTACTTGGGTGGCATAAGCCAGGGAACCTCGTTGGCTAGGCTTACTTAGGCCCTTGGGCTGATAGCCTAGTGCCCACCTATGAACCTATAAATGAAAGCACATTGAAGGAACTATGCTTGGAAGGCTTATCATCTGAGCCTGTAGCTTTCTTGCTGATTTATTCTGATTACAAATGGAACCACTAAAAAAACCTGCACAGCAACTGGTAAAATCCAAACAGCTTTATTGTACCACACACCGGTTGAGCACTTTCTTCCCTACTGAACGGACTTCATCAGAACAATTTCAGTTTTACAACCCAGCCCTTTTATGTAAAAAAACCCAATTAACCAATTAATTATACTAAACAATTACATAGGAAAAACTACAAAAATATAAAAACAAGATGCATATAGCAAATATATGTGTAAAACAATTCAACATATTTTACTAGTTGCTGTGGAGGTTTTTTCAGTGGTTCCAGGTGTGTTTTGGAGTTGGAGGTATTGTTATTCTGATTACAGAATTAAACATCTGGGTCAGCAACAGTTGTGCATGTAAGAAAAGACAACACTTTACTGTTTTAATTTGTGTCACTACAACAGTCAAATATTTTGTGAGGGCCTGCATATGAGAAGTTGGACTTGAAAACATGACCTCACTTTGTGTAGATACAATGTAGAACACAAGAGAGTAAATACAGTCAGTCAAGGTGAATTGAAGGCTTATAATGAATATAATTTGCATGTCCATGAAGTTAATGTTTTGCAGGCTCACACGGAACATGATTCACAAGTTCAGTCTGATCACAAATCAGACGTTCTCTGTCTCAACCCCAGTGGTACCACCGCACCACCAAATTAGACCATCTTTAAGAGCTTTTCCAAGGCAAACCTACTTCAGCTTGTAGAAGACCTATGCACAATTCCCTACATTCCCTTGCAAATAGACCCAAAGGGCTGCTATATTCATCCGCCATGTTTACCAACATCTGAGGAGTTGTATAAAAAAAGCCAGTACTCATCCGCCCAAAATATAAACGTAACTAAAGGAATAAACTTTTCTGATGGAACTCCCATCCCAATAAACAGCACAACAAAAGAAGAAAATAATGGAAAGTCCAAGAAATGCCCATCTCCCTACCTCATGACTACCCTGAAACATGCCAGCAAGGAACATAAAAATACTATTAGGAAAGTTAAAGCAAAGTATGCACTTAAAAGATTCTACAGATTCCAAAGGAAACTACAAATCTTTCTTCAGTTATGCTGGTATGTTCAGACGTTTAGGGAATAATGTCCAACAATGCACTGAGCTCATCCAAAATAATATCACCCATAATGATCCCAAGGATATAACTAATGTATCAGCAGACACATTTAGTGTCTGCGGTGGTGGTGCTGCAGTAGCATTGTCGCCTCACAGTAAGACATTGTCCTGTTCGATTCTCAGCTAAAGCATCTTCTGTGTGGAAACATGCGTGAATGGGCGTACCTTCGTAGAAGGTTGTGCGTCAGGGCTGGCAACTCGGTACATACAAATCTACTGCCAGTCATTAGCAGACCGGAGTTCCACTGTGGCGATCCCTAACCGGGAAAAGCCGAAAGATACAACAATCAGCAGACACATTTAGTGTTAACTTTACCCTACCTAGCCATATTGTTAACCCCCATTAGGCATACAAATGTAGTTCCTCTGAAATCCCCTTAGAACAAGTCTTGGAATCCTTGTCAGAGGGTACAAATAATACTAGCATGGAACTGTACAACTGTTACAACATAAAAATAAAGTTGCCACTTACAAATGTCTGTATCAGTCCTATTTCTTAATACTACAGCTACAAAACATGCAATGATTAAAATGCATTTGATTGAACTGTACCAGGTTTTTGTCTGTGCAAATGGTGAAAATTGTGGGATCTGCCCTTACTGCATATAAGTGTAATTTCAAGTTATTATTGTCTGCATAAATGCTTGTTCAATTGATGGATGATGTTTGGAAGATTCAGCCTTTTAAAATATAATCATGCAGAGCCATGAAACAAATCATAGAAAATCTCATCCATGCAGATATAAGCAACTTAACTGATCTTGATCCCTATCTGTTTGGTTTTGTCTCCAAAACCTAGTAGACTTCTATGAAAAGTTACCAGTGCTTTGGTCATTCTCTGCACACTGTTTATGTCAACCTGGCCAAGGCTTTTGATACTATATCTATGCTGATGTTATTATTGAAAAATTAGACACACAATGTATTGTATACCTTTACATTGTCAGCTGGATTGCAAAGTGGCTATCTGCCAGATCCCAAGCTGTGAAAGAAGTATAAAATTGTAACTAGTGGGGTGCCACAGAGATTAATTCTGGGACATCTCCTGTTTGGCATTTATTTTGCAGACATCGAAGTCAATATCTAGGAAGTATGGTTGACCTGCTTTAATGAGGACTGCAAATTGAATGTTGTTAGACACTTGTCCAGTGATAGAAGACAGCTCCAGCATGGACTGGAATATGCACATACATGGTACATCAAAACGGTCTCAAACTAAATGAAAAAAGTTCAGCATTGTAGTGTTTGGCAGAACAGTTGCTCTCACCTTGTGTGTTATAAATACTGCTCCTCTTCAGACACATATTGTCATATGAGACCTAGGTACTTATGTGAATAAATCTCTTTCATTCAATCATTATGTTTCCACTATAGTCAGGAAGCCCTTCTATTTGTCCCAATTAATTTTCAAGGGAATTTATTCAATAACAGATAAGTCATCCTACCGCTGTACTCTTCCCTTAGGAGATTGGTCATTGAATAAAATGCTCCTTTGGGATGTACAAATCCAAGTATATCACTCAACTGGAAAGGTCCCAAAGATCTCTAACCAAGACAATTAAATGTCTTAATGTATTTTACTATCCTGATTGATTATCACAGTTCTCATTACACTCAGTAGCATACAACTGTTCCAAGGTGACCTTTGTTTTGCTTATTGAACCACAAGAAACCCTGTCCTCTTGGACCTTCTCTTTCTTTGCCAAGCTAAAAGCTCTACAAATGCCTGCACTAGACACCTAAATCTAGAGCAACAAATAAACAAGAGACCGATTCTTCTTAACTGAACATATTCCCAGCCTATAGAATAAATTACCACAACAGGTTAACTAAAGTGCTACTTTGTTTATCTTTAAGGCTGGTCTTGATGCTTGGATGGTATACACAAATTTATGCCATGGTTATCATATATTGGTCCTGTGTGATTTGGGAGGTGAGCACTATGAAGTGATTGAAAAAGGATGCAAGAACGTTGTAAGTTTATATCTTTAAAGGTTTATGTCATGAAGCATACTGCAGTCATCTTGATCACATGATAATATTGTTCCTAGGTTTCTTATTGAGATTCTTGGGTGTAATAATACAGACACAAATTAATTCCTAAACTACACAAGGTTTCATTACCACTGAGGTAGTTACTTGGATACGGCATATTATAGCACTTTCAGTAGCCACAATTCTAAGAAAAAATATAGGTAGAATCATGACTATTATGATACTATAATGTGACCAAGCCATTCTTGCTGTTGGTCAATTGCAGTCATTTTGGCACTGTAACAGTGCTGTTGCAAGAAGAACAATGTGTCATGCATGATTCTAGAATCATATATGATACACAGTTCTATTATGTTCGGACTCAAAAAGAACTGTTGACTAAAGTTAATAGCTTTGACAAATGGGTCTATATTACCAGAGCGAACCCCCTTTTGAGCGAATACCAAACATGAATTGCGTGAACTGCGAGAATACCGAATGCACTAAACTGCAAAATTTTAAATCTTGAACTGTCATAGTTGGCCAACCCCACCACCCACTACATACTACCTACCCAAACAAAATAAATAAACCACATACATACACTAACCAAACCTTACTTATAACCCTAAAGTAAAGCACCAATACCCTACTTTTAACCCTACACTAAACCCCACATACACAACTATCTATACACTATCCTTAACCCCTCCCTAACCCTAAGGTCAGTACCTACCGCACACTTCCCCTAGGAAAATATACACAAACAAAATAAATAATCCACATGTATACATTTACCAAAACCCTACTCCTAACCCTACACTAAATCTTACATACATTAACTATTTATGCACTTACCTTAACCCGCACCCTAACCCTAAGGTCCGTAACTATCACACACTTACCTTCGGGAGATATACCACAGACGGGCCAACCATGGTAATTCGACGTTTCCAAATTCGCAGTTTTTGACGTTCGCTGTAATGCCGGTTCACGCAATACATGTTGATGTTTACAGATTCGCATAAACAGATGTTCGCTCTCGTAATAGGGAACCTGACAAACATTAGAAATATATGTGTGACAGACAAATTATTGTGGAATTTGATCACAATCTACATCAGAGCATATTTTTAAAACCACTGGATGAAGCAGTCTTACAGCTTCAGATGATATTCTTGTTATTGCATTGCTTGACCTGACTGTTGCACTTAAAGCATGTTACAAAAAGTTTGGTCACAATTTAAGTATACTATACATTACATGATGGAATTCATGTATCACAAGGACTGCTATTCAAATCCAAAAGAGTGTGCCAAATCCTCAACATAACTAAATGCTCAAGAATCCTTAATGTACACTGGGGTAAACCACCATTAATGTATAATCACACACTGTAGAAACCTCATACATTACTACGTCACATGGTAGCAGCATTCTAAGTAAGTAAAAAACATTGCTTCAGCTTCAGTTGTGGAATAGTCATTTCTGTCCCCATGTGCATACACACGCACAAGCACACACACACACACACACACACACACACACACACACACACACACACACACACACACACACACACACTCACAGCTACCAAGTTTTCCCTGAGCATGCTTCATTAGAGCCTTAGTAAAGATACCATACCTCCAGAATCTGGCAGCATTTGAACTTGTTTATTGTCCACTCCTATATTACATTCTTTGAATTTTACAGTACTACTATAGTATCTGATTTTGTATTATCTGCAAGCATCAGAAGTGTCTTTCTACAGATGCATGCATCATGCTACATATGTTTATCATTTAGTGGATAATATTTTACCTATATACCCAAACTTCCAAGTTATTTTTGTCACACCATTACTTGTGGGTGGCTTAGCATTCTCTCTATGACCATTCACCTTTTCCATTTGGAATAGTCTTACCAGCTCTATAATTCCTTTGGGAGACTCAGTGAGTGGAGTTCAGATGACACTGCATGTATTTCAAACCAATCCACCAACAGTTCTGCTGGAAATGCATTAATCTGTCTTACCAATTAATAAATGAGAAAGTGTAGACTTCACAAAAATTGATGCATTCTAATGACCTCTAAAATCCAAGGACCAGAGTTTTCCTTGTTTATCCACATTTGTATTACATTGATAAAATAAAATGTCTAGAAGTCTGGAGGGTTAGTAGAAGTGTAGGTCCAGGCATGGAACATCTGTATATGGGCTACAGAAGTGACCCCTGGGAAAGCATTTCCATTCTTTATTATATATGGTGATGATGTTCCACAGGTCGAAGTTAGAATAGGTTTCCGGAATTTTCCACACAAGAATATCATTATCCTTCTTACCCATTCAGTGTTTGACCAACCTTGCATCTTAGCACTCTCTTCACATGATTGCAGATAAGTGTTAGCATTGCTGGGGCTCATCATTTGGAGCAAATAATTACCTTTTCATGCTGAAACTAAAGTCGGACCTCTTCTCAGATTTTCTCCCTGTCCTTCAGCCACGGTACCAACATCATACTGTAAATTATGAACGCAGTTTGCTGTTTTCTATTATTCCTTTTCAAAGTCTGAAATCTCCATTTTTTTTCTGCTGAGTTATCACAAGGGCAGTAGTATGTTCTTATGATTGCAGAGCAGAGGTTGCAAAGCTCAGATAGCTTCTTGTTGAACTAAGGTAGCTTCTTGTTTAACAGTTGTGTTCTGTAGCAATGCTTCCAAAGCTTTCTTCGTCACACTTTCTTGATCAAATGGATATTTTGTCCCCAAGCTTCTATGTTATGTGAGACAAAATTATGCATGCCTACATTTCTCCTTAAACAGTGCATCTCAGTTTATTTAGACAAGTTTAGATTATTTTTAAACAGAAGGAGATGTGCTTCACTTGAGCAAATCCTTAAAAAAAGCTTTTTGCTTGGTAAAGTATTAAAAAAAAGGATTACATATCTTTGTGACATAATACCTTGCAACCAGAAAAATAAAATCAAAGTGCAGCTGTTAGTATGATATGTCCATATTTATACTTTTCCTAATGTTTGGAGTATAGGCTGATTTTTGAATAAAACAGTTTTTCTCTCAAATAGAACAGTAGCAGTCATCCACAGGCTAGGTCCTTTTGCTTCTACAAACTGTTTGCAAACAACAGCTTCTTTAATACTGTAATTCCAAAGTAGTCCTGCTTTTACTTCAGATTTCAAAAAAGTGACAGAACTAGTTTTCTTTTCAGACCATTTGTCCCGGTCCCCTTCAATAAACACATCACACCAAATGACATTTGATGACCTTTATTAAACTTCCATAACTTTGATTACCAATTTTATTTACAACTGGAATTAGTATAGTTGATTCTAAACGCAGCATAAATATCTTTGTAATGTTAATCAGGACAGCGTACCTGCTCATCCTGCCCAGTAAGCAGCGTCCATACCTTTGCTCGCTTACTTTACTTATGAAGCAGCGTCACTTCATAGACCTTTCATCAAATTACCAACCAAATAAGCAGCATCCTTACCTCCGTTTGCTTACTGATTCAGCAAACTTCCTCCAGCTGCTCATTTCCTTTCCACAAATCCTTGGAATAAACCTCCACACACTGGAGGGGGAAAAGAAGAGGGCAAGCCTGTCCCTCTTCTCCACCAACCAGCCTGACCAGGCTGTTCCCCCTCCCTTCTATCCAAAATTGTTCAACCAAACCAACTACCTCCCATAATGGGAAGGGTTAAGCCAAACATCATTCGGTGTACCCATCATCTGTAAAGCCCTTAGAATCCTGCATACCATCCCTGAAACACGCCCTAATAAAACTAAATATAGTAGGATTACCCATGACTCCACTGTACCACCGGGACCTCCACTCCCAGAGAATACCTTCTTTTTAGACTGCTTCCTTCCAGCCACTAATCATAGCTCAACCTGAACAGAATGACAACCTATAGCCACAACCCTGTCAACTGTAGCATATCGCTTTAGCCCACCAAATTACCCAGTTCTGGCTGTGCATTAACCCGATTGCTGTAGGGAATAGTCTAACTCCAAAACTTTTAATGCCCTAACCCTAAATGGCAGAAAACCAGCACCCCTTGACCTAGGTCCTGAAAACTTGCCTATGCTCACCAATGAAGTACTCTATGTGCCCAGCCATAAACACCCGCAGTTCACTCATTACCAAATGACAATCTGGACTAGAACCCTCAGACCTCCTAGCAACCATCCAAACCAGAACACACAAACTACTAACCATCCCTAACCAGTGCCTGTCCCTGGCCTTTCCCCTCGAAGGGTTTCTTCCCCTAAATTGAACACAGAGCTCTAATATGTCTTAATAAGGTGATTACTCAGCCCCACATTGTGCCCCATTCTGGTGGCAAGAACATCCATTCTATCAAAAACATCACCTTTCAGATCCCATTTTCAAGCCACTGCACGATGCCTTCTGGCCTTCAGCAATCTGCAAAGAAAAGCAAACAATAAATTCTATGTGCACACATACCAATAATTACTTAACATGGATGCACTGATAAGGACCTCCTACCCCCCATCAAGTGTTTGCCAAATTCTGCACCAAAGTATGGAACCAGCCCCCTTTTTTTTTTTTATGCTACAACTCATATCCCCAGAAATAAGAACCAAACTTGTCTAGCTTGTAATCATCCCGAGCCAGTAGCCTAATAACTTCCTATGATACTAAGAGTGCTGTGATCCATGCCACCTACCTGAACCCCATCAACTTTAATGTGCCTTAATGAGCACTAACTAAAATTAATTACCTGTAACCTCATCCAGCCCACTACAGGAACCCCAAACTCTTACCTATGGTCAATGTCTGTTGCTCCCTTTTACTATTGAATCCAAACACGCAAAAGCCGGGACAACATTCAAACACTGATCTAACATACTGAATAGTAATTAACCCTGAGATCACCAACTCAAATGCCTATCCTTCCTTGGCTAGCAGTGTAAATCCTCTATCAAAACTCAACTTTGAAATCCACTTACTACAGTCAGTAACTGTTGCCACCTTGCGCTCCCCATGCATAACCTCCTCGCTCGCCACTGCTTCCATCACCTGTGAATTCCTTGTGTATCACCACAGCTGGTACTCATTACACCACCGTCTACAAAGAAAAGGACAAAAATAAATCCTCTAATATGTAAAGAGAAGGCTATATGTGATACCAACCTATTCCAAAATATAGCAGCAGCATTCCAAAGCCCCCATCTGCAAGAAAGAAAAGACATGTAAATCATCTAAAATACATAACGCACATTCCAATACATCTTCAAATACAAACTATCCTGCCAACCAAGGAATGAAAGTAACACCTTCACACACATCCATGACAAAACAGCAACAATTGATGCTAGGTTTTCAATGACGCTATGAAATACCCAATATAAATTTAAATATCAGACGAGTATGCTAAAACTAAACCCCCCATATGAACGGCCTATCAATATACACAACCCATGTAACCTTTGCGATTCCAAACCAAATCAATTAACACTCTACATACGCTAAACTAACTTATATTGTAAAACCATCTGCCTAGCTCTTAACTGTCCATCTCCCAATGAGGCACACTAACCAACATAATGCGAAACCAGTGGGCACCATGCAGCAAACTTAGTAGCCATCTATCAGCTCACAAAATTACCATCAGATAGTATTTAAATATCCCTCTTACAAACTTAAAAGGTTGATAGACTAGGTTGCGGTACCATGGATATTCCAAATGGTATGAAGTCCGCAACTCAAATGCCTGTCACTATTTCTGACCGCAGCCTAAAGACTTTACTATAACTTCTGCTTGTTTTCTTATAGACTGCCCATATTGCAATGACATACTCAATAATGTCCTTGCTGTGATTTCCAAGAGAAATCTTATACAGCCTAAAGTGCTATACCTGTCACCTTAGAAAATTGATAGCATAATATATTTTGCATTATCATGCACTGGCTGAATATATAAATTTGGAAGCTCTAGACTCTATCAGAACTTTAACTGCCGTCTGCCTGATTGACAGCAATTAGCCAAACAACCACAGCTTTAAGAAATGTCATGCCTAATCCGAGCCTGACACATAAACTCTACAATTAAAAGGTACAAATTAGAGCAGCAGCATTCCAAAAACCTCCATCTGCAAAAGAGAAAAAGGTACATATAAATCCTGTAAAATACCTAACGCACATTCAAAGGCATCTTTAAAATAGTCTATCCTGCCAATCCGGGAAGGAATGTACCACCATCAAACATACTTATGACCAAGCAGCCATAACTGAAGCTAAGCTTCTAATAACCCTATCAAATACCTAATGTAATTTTACTACCAGTCAAGTATGTTACAACTAAACCTGCAGAATGAGAAATTATTTGTTAGATATAAATGTATGGCACTACAAATAAAATGCTAGATAACTGCTTTTCCCTGTTAACAGTATGAAAATGGTAAGGTGTCTGTGCAGGCGAGTGAATATCCTGAATTACTTTTGACTAATATAGTACTAATTTCTATGGTAAAAGCAATAACACAGAACTGTGGCAATAACTAAATACCCCAGAATTCATGTTGTTAAACTTGTATCAGCTTCTATTAATTCTATACATGCACATTTGGCATATCCGTGTCCAATAATTCTGGTAGTAGCCCAAATTCTTACAGTTGTCAGTTCATTCAATTCTGTGATCAAGGCTATTGCTTTAACTGCTGTCCTGTACAACTTTGCAACTACATGTTCATGTAGCATATGCTGCCGTCCCACTGGAACTCCCCCCAGCACTGCGACGGCACAATGGAGAATTCCCACAAAGAGCCGAACAGTAGTCACCCAAAGCTGAGGTCTCAAACAACCCTCTTGAAGCTGTATTATTCATGCCATAGAATAAGAACAATGAACCCAAATGACACAGGTTAAGACTCTCTCTTGAGACTCCACTGCTGAAAGTGCTTCCATTCTACCAAAACAACTACAGTTCCAGGCTAAATAAATGTCCTTCCATTGATGTACATGAATTATCTCACGCCAAAATGTGATTACTTACCCAGCAACACTTGTCTAAACCCCTTAAGTCCCTCCCCACCCTTATCTCATTTCCTCCCAATCATCCCTCCCTCCATTTAACCCTTTCACTCCCCCACCCACTTAACTATCATTAATATATCAGAAGGGGTTAGCCCTTCTGAAGATGTCCCAAGACAACTTGGTTTGTTACCAAACCTCATTTATATCCTGAGCAATTTTTCAGAATTCTCTTCACCATATATATGCCTCATCAGCTGAAACTGACTAAGGTAACAGGCTCAAATTATGAAGGAAACCATCTCACATTTTAAGGCAGCAGATGCCATAAGCACTCTAAAGGTTCAGGGCTTACATACCTGCCTTGAGATAGCAAAGTGTTTCATCTTTTATAATTGATATTCATATTATAAAGCCATATTTAAAAACAAGCATTTTTACATTTGGCAAGCACCATGTATATTCATCTGAGGGATTTATCCCCACTCCTTTTAGTTTTATATTTTTACTCTGATGTGGGTCAAACTTGTAAAAATGGTGATCTTTACTACAAGTGAAGATAAATTGTTCTCACTCTGCTACTGATCAATCTCATTACTCACTAAACAGAGATCTTTTGTGAATAAATATTTTGTTGCAATAAGTATTGAGCAAAATTACAGTGAACAAATAGTATCAAAAATCGATGTGCTTTAGAAATTATCAAAACAAGCAATTACATACTAACCAAGACAACATGAACTATTGTACCACAAGCTTAATTATGACAGACAAAAGAGTAAGAGTGGAAAACCATCTTGACTGGCATCATTTGTTTTGTACTTTGAAGTCGTCATATCTTTCGGCTTTTCCCAGTTAGGGGTCACCACAGCGGAACTCCGGTCTGCTAATGATTGGCAGTAGATTTTTACATACCGAGTTGCCAGCTCTGATGCACAACCTTCAACGAAGGTACGCCCATTCACGCATGTCTCAACACAGAAGACGTTTTAGCTGAGAATTGAACAGGACAACGTCTTTCTGTGAGGCGACAACGCTACCGCAGCACCACCACCACAGTACTGTTTTGTACTTTGAAGTGATTACTTTTAATGTCTTTGTGGTTCTGTACAGATAGTAATTACTGTGACTGATGGTTAGGAAATCATGACAATTTACTATGTATTAGTTAGTAACACAACTTTGTTTTCCCTTTATGATGTAAAACTAACAGATGTGGAAAGGAGCAGCAAATAATCCAGTTAACATCTATATCTGCTAGAACCAAACTCTGGCAGTCCTTAGATCCAGCCATCAGGGACTCAACGAGCTTCCCGGAAATGAGATAAAAGCTTAAACAATTCCTAATTAAAAAAAGGCAGGGTGCCACTGCTTTACAAAGTATATAAATTAAGACCTTAACATGCATGTACATCAGTGTTGTCATGCTAACATACCTTCACTCTGCCACCTTAAAACTTTAAAATTATTTGATATTTACCTGCCTAGTGTATTACCAAGTTAGATAGTCATTCTCTTCTCTCCGACTTCTCACAATACTACTCATTTATTTATTTATTTATTTTTATTTATTTTACATTTGTTGACCGGGCTAGTCTAACTGGATATATGTCCATTTTCAGTAGAGGCCCGGGGAGAAAAGCTCCAGGAAAACCTACAAAATTAATAGTGGATATAACATAAAACAGTTTTACACAGCAGTAATTATAATATAAAACCTTAGCTAAAGAAATTGTTAAAAAATGTAAATATATCTATATATATATATATATATATATATATATATATATATATATATATATATATATATATATATATATATATTTTAGAAGATGAGCTACTCATACTAGTTATAGGATAAACAAATCTTAGAAGGGTAGTATACTAGAGAAGTTATAGTATAATTATAAACATTACATTTCTATGCAAGACTAAAGGATATAGAAGCATTTTAAGAAGGTTATAATAGATGAAGGTAGAAGATTAGAGTCAAGAGAAATGTTAGTCAGGGTTGGTACAGGAGCATTACCAGTGGTTATTGAAATAAAGTTTTAGATTTCTTTTAAAAAGTGGGAGAGAGATCTGAGATGTAAGGTCAGGTGGTAGTTGATTCCATACTTTTCCGACAGAGTTAGAGAACAAGGAGTCACCTGCTGAGTTTTTAGATTTAGTAATATTCATAAGCATTTTGTCTGAGGAGTGTAGATTTTTGAGATTGTTATATGGTATAATGAAGCTGGAGAGTATGGGAGTGTTGCTGGGTTGATAAAGGGTCTTATGTGTTATTGTAAGTTGATGAAATTGAATCTGATTCAGTAATTCTAACCAGCCTAGTTGTTTCGGATTTAGACAGTGATGACAGTGATTTCTCTTGCCTTTCAATCCATATGTAGTTACTTCCCAATGCTTTAGATACATTATTACAGATATTGGTTCATTATTTGGTTCTTCTTATTGTTATTATTATTGTTCTTATTATTAGGTTCATTATTTGAACCTATCATTGACTTCTCATCCAACTCCTTTTAATAACCCTCCAAGCATTTGTTTCATTACTCTGGCAAATGATTCAGTTATGTATTAATTTCCTTTCTCGACTGTGATTGTTTAACGTTTCTACTTATGTAAGCCTCTGAGCTGTCACTCTGGTGAATGTTATAATTATGTATTTACTGCTGTAGTCAGCTGTAATTGTCTTACATATTGTTGCCCATTGTTTTTTTCATTGTATGAACCTGAACTATATCCTGGTGCATCAGCATTCTGCCCCAGATAACAAATCTGAATACATCAATGAAAATAAATTATAAGCACGAGTAACTGCTGTAGCTATAAATAAAATGACATTTCTATCCTTTCAGTGCTCACAAAAGAAAAACATGTCCTGCATTAATACTTCTGCAAGACTTCAGTTGTAAGAACATTTTATCATGTTCATCTACTTTCACAATTGATACTAGACAGCAATTATTCAGACACTGAATAGAATTTTAGCATTGATAATCATTAGTTTTATATAGTAAAAGATGCATGAGCTTATACATTCTGTATGTTACTTCTAAGATGAGTGATTTATAGAATTCATTTGGAAGCCTGCAAGTGCAGAGAGACTTAGATAATGCAGTGTCTACTAATGCATGAATGTGATAGATATCTGCTAGCTAGAAAAGTCATTAGTTTATTTCATGAACATTTATCAGAATCATGCAAAAGATTTAGAGATTGTTGTTTCAGGAAGGAATAATTAAATATTCATATCAATTCTTTGGCTTGAACAACAGCATTCTAAATACAATTAACTATCATTTTAATTTTGATCATTTACTGTTCTTATATTTTAAGGAATCTGTCTGACTTTTCAATATCTCCATATTTAAATATTTAAGAACATTTGCCTTATGGTTTATTTAATACTGTATTATTTGTGACTCAGCAATATCACTGTCTGGAAATGTATCTTGCATGAGTTATTGAAATAGGCAAACAGTGTTTGTTCAAATTTATTTACACCATTTTCATTATTGTCTGCCTTTTAAATGTTATGTGAAGTAAAAAGAGGATTTATTGCATGTAACTATATACATTGAAAATACTATAGCTGGCAATAAAAATTAATTTTATAGTATTTCTTTTGCAGCATACCTTGATCTTAGTTTATCTTACATAGTTGATCAATTTAGCATCAGGCATTCATTAAAAGGCCTACCTAGAGACATAAGGCCCAAACTAAAATAGACCCACTCAAACAATCTGCTAATTTATGATTCAGAAACACTTTAGTCACAATGAACTGCCACATTATTATCAGCTAACTTGCATGCCTTTGAGTCTCGTTCACTACCATGACATGCAAATACTGCCTGATCTGCACATCATGGTAGTAAACTCAAGATGGCAATAGCATTTCCTCATTAACTCGTCCACATGCACAGGTACACAAAAGGGGGGGTTGAATAATGGTTACAGTGTTTATTTCATAGACAAGAGGCAAACAGTTCGATTATTGCTAAGGGAAATTGGCTCGGCTTAAAATGGTCCATAATGGCAACTAGTCTAGCTCTTTTCTATGAACCTATGAAGTTGTAAAATATCAACACACACATAGACACACAGACAGACACATGCACACACATACCACAGTCCTCAGTACCTGTCTCTTGCTTGCCTACCTTTCAGACTATTGTCCCCCCATCCCTATAATACTTGGAAGTGCCATTATGGCATGTATCTAGTATGCCCTGATGGCTAGTTTGTCCCCAACCACTAATCACTGTAATGCTGTAAGTACTGTTATGGCACTGTTCTGGTGTCTAGCACATTCCTCACCACCCTGTCTCTGTAGTAATGTTGGCATCATTAAGGCACTTACAGTCAAGTGTAACACCTGGTGTATAGTGAATCTCCCACCATCAATCCCCATACTATCTTTGGTACCATTAAGGCACTTACAATTAAAGTAATCTCTGGTGTCTAGTGAAACCCCTTCCCCAGTATCCCAGTAGAGCTACTGGTGCTGTAAAGGCACTTACAATTAAGAGAAATCTCTGGTGTCTATTGAATCCCACCACCCCCAGATCCAACTACTGCTGTAGGTGCCATTAAGGCACTTACAATTAGAGTAATTCATGGTGTGTAATGAATCCTCCAACCATCCAATTCACATACTATGGCCATAGGAGGTAACTGAACATACTCTTTTGAGAATGTTGATTACTGTGATGTGATGGGGATAGTCAAACTGGTCTACACAGGCAATCCAATAATTGCATGACACATAGATGCCTTCTTGGAGGTAGTTCCAGGGGAGAGAGAGCACATGGCTAATTAGCATATTTGTGTTCCTCCCCAGAATGCCTCATTAGCATTCAATATGTCTGTGGGGCCAGCCCTCTACAGTGCTACATGTCTTCATGTAAGAGCACAGTGCAGAACTGTATTATGGTGGTTACTGAATAGCTAAATAGCAAAAAGATGTGTACAAGAAGGTTTACAAGTTGCAGTACCTTCATAGATCCTGGCCAGTGTACCATTTAAACACACAATTGTGGTCAGCGTACCAGCTGGTCTTTTATATAACATTGGATAAATCTAGTGAAAGAATGATGTATGCATGATATAATATAGACAGTTGTCATGGATTTATGACTTGGATTCACAAATTCTTTACATCTAGTGCAAGCCTGTTACTCCATGTTTGCATCCAGTTTAAAGAGCACCATGAAGAAACATGTTTCAGTAAGACTTCTGTCTTATGCTGACTGTACATACCTCTGTAAGAGCTAATGTTAGAACTTGCAAAGGACCCTCAAGTATTTGTAGAGGTTAGGTATATGAGTCATGTAGTTCAAAAGATATACCTATATCTATATCTATATCTATATCTATATCCATATCTTTATCTATATTTATATCTAGATCTAGATCTATATCCATATCTTTATCTATATTATTTGGATGTAGGAGGAAACATTAAATACACCCAGTGTTGACATGCTAAACAAACATTCATTTGTTTATGCTGAAAATGTAGATGTTGACAAGGGACAACTCATGCACCAAGAAACAGCCTTGGTGCATACAAAAATCAAAAAAAGCTCACTCCTGATAATTACACATACTAAGTCCAACACTTCACAAAAATGGGGAAAGGGTATATTCCCCAACCCAGAGAATTGTTCATTCTCAAATACCTCTTGATCAGCTGCTTAGTCAATCATAGTCTACGAAATAAACACACATTTGATTTCAAGGAGTGAACCCACAGATAGATAGATATACATGTATGTCTCTCTCTCACTCTTAACTATCTCTCTGGTGCCACATCTTTGGTTTTGGAGACTTTTATAGGTTCATCCTGTATCAGATGTGTAACATATTGTAGCTTCCTACATAAATCGCCCACCTTGTGAATGTATGTAACCTTGCTTAACTGGTATGCCAACTTGCTTGTTGTAATCTCTGCTATAGCACACCACTGAACCACCTCTACCCTTCTTGCTTGTCCTTCTCTCTCTCCCTAGTTGTAAACATTGTCACCATCTGTTCCTTATTTATTCTAAGGGTCATGGTAACAACACAGTAAATACTCCCTGTACCCACTCAGTCCTCCTCTTCCATAACATCTCTCACTTACCTTCTCATTCCCAGTTATCCAACAGCTACTGTATTGTTTTACCTTCACTCTCTCTACCATAGCTGACTTAACTGATTGTTTTTTCTGACTTTTTCTTCTCTCCTATAATCTACAGGGTTTGCTGTGCACTGTTCAAACCAGCTCTGTTCACCTTCGCTATACTCTAGCTCACTCTTCTCAGGCGCACAATGGTCCCCTACCCTACCCCCAATTCCCACACATCCCCATTACTCTTACATTTATTTTAAACAGGGCCACTCCCTATCTGAATTATCCAATCACAACCCAGCTATCTCTCCATACAATACATAACTCCATCATAACATCATAATTCATCCCAAACTACAAAACACACTACTCACCAGATTACTCAACCACTCTACAAAACCTTACTTAGAACAGGATGTTAACTTTACACTGCACAATTATCGTAATTCGTACTGCTGTAGCTCAGCTACCCTCCTATCATATTAATCTCAACATTATATCACAATCCCACTCTTCTCCTTTTCCCAACCCCTCTCTATTAAACTCACTCTAATTACTATATCCCCAACAATATTTAGTTGTTCACATATTGATCTAGCCACATTCAAATTATTCCTCAACTATCTTGCAAGCATATATTCCTTCAATATGACAAATTTATATCTAAATACCTAAACATTATATTCCTCACAACATTCCAACTTATTCTCAGTGGAGACATACACCCAAACCCTGGCCCTATTAGCAACTCTAATACTCCCACCACCCAACAACAGAATATACTAAAGCACCCCAGGAAAGGAACTGACTTGTTAATAATAAATCTAAATATAAGAAGCATCCTGACTAAAACACAAGAAATACATGCTACACTTTCAGTATACTCTCTAGATTTAGTTCTTATCACCAAGACTTGGCTTAAACCAGAAATCAGTGACAATGAAATATTTCCACCAGGGTACAACATATACAGGCAAGATAGAAAATCCAAAAGAGGTGGAGGCATAGCTTTACTATTCAAAAACAGTCTTACACTTGAAATTATAGATCACAACTCTCCAACTTTCACTAATGCAGAGATACTCTTCAGCAGAATAAAAATTAACTCAAAGAAAAACTTAAATATTATTTATTTTTATTTTATTTATTTTACATTTGTTAACCTGGCTAGTCCAACTGGATATATGTCCATTTTCAGTGAAGACCTGGGGAGAAAAGCTCCACAGACAGTAATATTTACAAAAACACAGATACAATACAAAGATTTTTCAGTCATTACATATCATTGCATATGATATCTTAATCAGGTAAAAAAAATAAAATAATAATCATAGTACATCCCAGCTATGGTTATGCATGCAAAGTATATTCAATTACACTATTAAGCTCTAAATTCAGACACATAATATTGTTAGTAGTTAAGTAAGCAGGCTTAAACAGGTAGGAAGATTAGAGTCCAGGGGCAAGGTAGGAAGATAGTCTGGGTTAGCACAGGGGCATAGCCAATGTGATTTAAGGTAAGGTTTCAGTTTGCTTTTAAACAGGGTAACTGAGGATAGGGAGGTTAGGTGATCAGGGAGGGTGTTCCAGGTTCTACCCACTGTATTGGAAAACAATAGGTCACCAGCTGCATTATTGGTCTTAGCTATTTGTACTAATAATTTGTTTGATGAGCGTAGGGTCTTGAGATTGTTATGGGGAGTAATAAGGTTAGTGAATATAGGTATATTTGCTGGTTGATACAGGATCTTATGGGTAACTATTAGTTAGTTCAAAAGTATTAGATTTGACAACTCTAACCAGTCTAGTTGCTTAAGATTGTTACAATGATGGGTTCTATAGGTTGACTCAGTTGCAAATCTGGCAATATTGTTGTAGGAAATAACCAGTTTGTTCAGATTGCTTTTACCTAGTTTAGTGTAGATAGGGGAAGTGTATAGAAGGGTTGAGATTAAATGGGTACGGGTGATTGTGGTCCTGGCTAGTGGAGTCAGAAAGGGTTTGATCCTGTAGAGGGAACCTCATTTTTTGTTTACTGTTTTTATAGTGTTGTTGATGTGAGGCTCAAAGGTAAGGTTATTATCAATTAGTACTCAAAGTAGTTTTGTGGTAGGATCAGAAGATATGATAGTTCCATTACTAGATGTAACAGTAAAGTTTAGTGGGGTGGCCCTACAGGTGGGAGTGAATAGTAGCATTTTTGTTTTTTTAGGGTTCAGGATGAGGCAATGGTGTAGAAGCCAATTTCTACTGTGCTAAAGACTTTTTAGATTTTTAAATTATTAGATCCGATATTCCCCCCAGTAACAATACCAACACACTTGAAGCCATCCCACAATGGACAGCAAACACCCTCCCCCCAGGAGACTATCATACTGGGGGACTGCAATATTGACTGGGCCTCCTGTAACTTACTGCACCCTACTGACCATATTAGCCTCCATGGCTTCACTCAAATTATCCAAACTACAATTAGGATAGATAAAGCATCAAAACAGGTGTCAATCCTCGGTGGGATCCTTACTTGCCAACCTGTTATCTTATCACTCTGGTAGACTCCCTGACACTCCTAGTGACCAACTCCCAACATTTGTTCTCCAACATCAAGTAAACCCAATAAAAACTTCCTCTTTCCAACAAATTTGATATATACAAAACTTCAATGCTGAAGACTTTGTTCTGAGATTGAGTGATTGATTAGTAAAGAGACTGGGTATGATATGGCTTTGGTTGCTATTTCAAGGTATTTGGCAGGCAGCTTGTCTCCTGCAAGAGTTGCGGATTTAAGTTTATTAAAATATTTATCTATATAGTACTTGTTGGGACTGGTTATAGGAAAAAGTGTCTGTATTTATGAGCTAAGGAAGAGAGATTTGGTGGTGGTGTGGGGCAGTTATTATTAATGAGGGCAGTTATGGATTCAGAGAACTATTTGATAAACTGGGTGGCAATACTGTCAATGGAGTTACTGGTGGATGGGGAGGTGTGCTAGTTTGGTCTGGTTACAGAATTTTGTTAAAAGCAGGCCAGAATTTTTGTGGATTCTTTTTTTGCTTAGATTATCTTGATGACAGGAAGAGAGATAGGAAATTCACCCCGGGGATCACTTCTGTGGCTCTACTTGACAGGGGCACAGGAAAATAATTTTCTTGGGTGGCAAAAGCCAGGGTACCATTTGGCTAGGCTTATATAGGCCCTAGGGCCAATAGCCTAGTATGTACCTATGAACCTATGAACTACGAAATACATCTAAAAAGCAAATCAGACTTGACAAAAAAATCACTATACTGATATACAATCTAAGTACAAAAAGAATCCACAAAAATTCTGGCCTGCTTTTAACAAAATTCTGCAACCAGACCAAATGAGCACACCTCCCCATCCACCAGTAACTCCATTGACAGTATTGCCACCCAGTTTATCAAATATTTCACTGACTCCATAACTACCCATTACTAATAATAACTGCCCCATACCACTACCAAATCTCTGTTCCTTAGCTTATAAATACAGACACTTTTTTCCTATATATATATAAATATTTTAATAAACTTAAATCAACAACCCTTGCAGGTGACAAACTGCCAGCCAAATAACTTGAAATAGCAGCCAAAGCCATATCATACCCAGTCTCTTTACTAATCAATAACTCACTCTCAGAACAACATATCCCTGCTCTCTGGAGAATATCACATATAATACTGTTGCACAAAGGCAGAAACCCAACTGAACTATCAAATTACTGTCCCACTGCCATGCTGTCAACTTTAACCAAAATCCATAAAAAGTCCATACATACTCAAAATCTAAACAACCTCTTACCCAGCAAGCTTCTAGCAAATACCCATCATGGATTCCATCCTAATCACAGCATTACCACAGCCCTTATTAGCTTCACTAACATTATTAATCAACACCGGAATAAAGACAACCTTGTATCTTCTATCTTTCTAGACCTCTCTAAAGATTTCACTGCTGTCTCTCATAATAAACTCTTTTTTTTTTTTTCCAAAAAATTTTTATTAAATGTTGTTAATAAACATGGACATAAAGTATTAAAAATAAATAATATAAAACATAATAACTATTTACACTATATACAAACATCCATGATAAACATTTGTTTTATCCTAGAAAGGTAATCAATATTTATCTAACAATCTCTCCAATTTTTGGCAAGCTAGTCTTTTGTGTGTTACATTTGATGATCTCTGATAGTTTGCATTTTTTTTACATACAGATTTTGCTATTAAAATAAACTCAGTAAACATAAGATCTTGCTTATTTTTCCAGTTTAATGTAATTATTTTTTGAGCAATAGCTAGAATTAACCAAAGAACAGGTAACTGATGTCTAGGAATTACACTTGGGGTAGGGACATTTTAGGCCCTCTCTTGTTTTCCATCTACATCAATGACCTCCACTTAGCCATCCCTCTCTCCACATGTATTCAATATGCAGACGACTCTACTATAGTCTGTGCAGCCACCTCTCAAGCTGAACTTCAGGCTCATACACAAAAAGCTTTTAATATAGTAGAGAACTGGTTCTCTGACCGCTGCCTCCTACTAAACCCCAACAAAACTAAACTTTTACTCTTTACACCAACCCAAAAGACTACCCCGTACACTTTAGTATCATATCTAATAATGGCACCCTTATTTCTCCTGATCTAACCACTAAACTGTTAGGAATCACAATTGATAACAATCTCAACTTTGATACCCACATTAATGCCACAGTAAAATCAGTTAACCATAAATTAGGATCCCTCTACAGAATTAAACCTTTTCTTACACCACTGGCCAGGTCCACTATAGCTAGAACTCATTTACTCTCAACTCTTCTTTATGCCTCTCCCATTTACACCAACCTCTCTAAAAAGAACCTTCACAAACTAGCAACATCCTATAATAACATTGCCAGGTTCGCTACAACCTCCCCTTTGAGAACTCATCACTGTCTTAATCTGAAACAAATAGGCTGGTTAGAATTTCTTAATCAGATACAATTTCTGCAACTTACAATAACATACAAGGCCCTTTATCAACCCCATTATACTCCTACACTCTCTAGCTTCATTATACCATACAGTAATCTCAAAAATTTACGCTCCTCTAACAAAATGCTTATGCAAATTACTAAATCTAAAAACTTAGCAGGTGATTCCTTGTTCTCTAACTCTGTGGGAAAAGTATGGAATCAATTACCACCCGACCTTACATCTCTGTCCTCTCTCCCACTTTTTAAAAGAAATCTAAAGCTATATTTCAAAAATCACTGGTTATGCCCATGTTCTAACCCTGACTAGCATTCTCTTGACTCTAATCTTTTACCTTTCTTCTATTACAATCTTCTTAGATTACTTCTATACCCTTTCTCTCACATAGAAATAAGTGTTACTAGTACATCCTTCTAAAGACTTGCTTCCAGTATTTACATACTACTATTTTTATATACTTTTACAATTTCTTTAGCATACATGTTTAGGCTAAATTTGTTGCAGTATAAATCTGCCTTAACCATATAATTATTGATGTATAAAACTGCTTCTATACTATTCTCTATTAATTGTTTGTATAAATATATTGCTGTATAAAAATGTTTTTATGTTTTTCTCTATTAATTGTATGTTTTTTCCTGGAGCTTTTCTCCCCGGGCCTCTACTGAAAATGGACATATATCCAGTTAGACTAGCCCGGTCAACAAATGTAAAAATAAAAATAAAAATAAAAATAAAAAATATCAAAGAGCTAGTAATTTGACAGTTGTCAGACCACAGAGCTTTTGCAAAATGTCTAAAATCACTCCAGTATTGTGTGAAAGTTCTACATTCGATGAACATATGAACCCAGTTGGCTTCAAGGATATCACCACACCTCCAGCATTTGCTTTCATTACTCTTGGTTATAAGGTCAGTTCTGTGTGGAGTGTAAAAGCTTCTATGAATAAATCTCCAGATATATAGTCTCCAATATAAAGATGATGAAATTTTTTTTATTGAATTTAATAACTGTTTCTTATTATCATTAGATAAAGGTTTGCCATTAATCTTTATGGAGTAATTCCAAAAAGCTTGGTCAAAAGTAATCAAGTCTTCTCATAGGATTTTATATACAGCTGATATGCTTAATTTATATTCAATGTTCATCGAACTGCACCATATGAATAGTTGTATCAATCTCGGTATAATATCAGTTTCCAGATTTATTGACACTCTCACTTTATTTTCAACAAACTGTTTTAAAGATTGAATACAGAGCCAATTATCTTGACAGACATATCTGGCTAAGAGATAGTTCATTGGTTGGATGTACTTATTGTCTATAAACTGGTGCCAAAACTTTAGATTATTCGCTTTAAGATTCTGCATTTAATTAATATTGAAGGTATATAGGCAATCTGGTGTATAAGCTATGGGAACTGTAATGAAAAAGGTGTTCTTTAGACTATAATTGTTGTCGATTATATTTTTGAAAATATAAAATATTTGGTTTATACCATGTGAGAAAAGGCTAAATTTCTTATTATAGAAACAATATTCATGGAGTATCCAAAATATTTTTTAATTCTAAATGTTTCCTTAAACTGGATTTCTGAGTTCTCAGAGGAAATTATACGTATTTTATGTAGTTGTTTCTAGCTAGAGGTGTATATGGATGAAATCCAGTGTAGTATTATGTTAATAATAACAGATTTGGAATATAATTCTATGTTGGGAAATCCAATCCCATTACTGTCCCAGGCTCTAACATGCCATTTATAGGCTATGCTTGGTTTCTTTAGGAAACATAGAAAAGTTAGTAATAGAGAATCTATTTGTTTGAAGAATTTCTTAGGAGGAGGTAAAATCAATGATTGTATGTAAAATAAAATCTTGGGCAAAATAATCATTTTTATTAATGTAAGTCTGTCCTCTATGGTGAAAAACATTTTGTTCCACTTTTTAGTCAAGTCACTGACTATAGCTACCAGTTTAGTGAAGTTAAATTTAATAGCCTCATTCCATTTATTCTTAATACTTATTCCTAAATAATCTATCTTATCGTTTTCCCAGTTGAATGTATTGTATTTTTGCAAACTGCTATTTATTTTCTTATTGATTAAAAGTGTTTTGGTTTTATTTTGGTTAAAATTGAGCCCTGAGATTTTTGCAAATAGAGTTATGACATTCATGATATGTTGTAAAGAGCCTTCTATGTCACTGGATGTTAGTAGAATATCATCAGCAAAAAGCTGAAATTTTGGACAGTATCCCTCATTAACTTAAAATCCTTTGGTATTTGGGTTATTTCTAATAAACGAAGCAAAAGGTTCCACTGATAAAGCGAAAAATAATGGGGATAGGGGGCAACCTGGTCTAGTTCCCTTATGAATTTTTACTGGAAATGATAGACATGAACCGATCTTAACAAATGCTTTAGAATCACTATAAATATTTAATATCAATTTAGTGAAATCTGAAGTAAAGTTAAATTCTTTAAAGATTTTTTTGTAAGTATGACCAACTAAGGGAATTGAGCACCTTATCAATACCCAGACTAATAATAATTAATTGTTTCTTGGTTTTATTTGCAATGCCTATTAGAGATAGTAGTTTAATAATATTGTTGTGTACTTTTCCATGTAAGATAAAGCCAGTTTGATCAAAGTGTATTAGATTGGGTGATATATTCTTTAGTCTTTTGGCCAGGATAGACATGAAAATTTTATAATCAATATTTAACTTTGATATGGGTCTATAGGATGCACATAGTTGGGGGTCCTTACCTTGTTTTAGAATGGGGGAAATTATTGAGTACTTCCACTAGGGAGGGAAAATTAAGTCTTGTTTAACCATGGAGAATGTGTTTAATAATAACTTTATTGTGTGCTCTGGAAGAATTTTATATATTTCTGGGATTATCCCATCTAACCCTGGGGCTTTATTATCCTTTAGATTTTTAACTTGTTCTTTCACTTCTGCTAAGGTTATTTGTTTATTCAGGGTACTATTTTGTTGTTTTGATAGCTTAGTCTTGATATTTTCTTGTAGAAATGTATCTATTACATCATCTGAATCTAGTGGTGATTGCAAGTCATTGATTGACCGATAATGATTTCTAAAGGCTTCTAATATACCTCCTAAATCAGTTGTTCTTTTTACTGTGTTATTATTCTTGTATTTAATTTCATTAATGTGATTTTGTTTATTAATTTGTTTGGATCTGATAGATAGTTTATGTAAATGTCTGGGGTTTACTGAATAGGACTGTAGTTTAATCTTTCCTAAGCTTATAACAACCTTATGATTCAATATTTTCAAATATTTATGGTTTAACTTAGAAAGTTCAGTAAGTACTGCTTTATCATTTGATTTTAAATTTAGTTTCAACATATCTATTTTGGCTTGTAAATCAAAAAGTTTCTTGTCCCATTCCTTTCTCCTTTGAAAATACCAAGCTTTAACTCCACTAAAGATGTGAACTTTTAATGCATCCCAGAGTATGATATCGGTTACTTCACCATTATTGTTGTTTTCCATAAATGTATTTATTTCTTTTAATAACCACTCCTTAAAACTTTTTAACTTAGTAACATAAGCTAGGATTCGTTGAAAAATTATCATATCATTTTTTTTTACAGTCAAGCTGAACAAAAATGCATTGTGGTCAGAGAGTGGACATGACTGTATTGCAACATCACTTATTTTAGAGTAAAGAGTGTTAGACACAAAAATCTTACCAATATTAGTTTGTGTGCCAAATCAGAAAGAATAATGAGTGTATTGAAGTGAATTTTGAACTCTTAAATTATGTATGTCTCTAAAATTCATTAAGGCTATAAAACTGTTTACCTTTTTAGCTTGTGTCGTTAGTTTAACCTTACTATTTTTAGAGGTGTCTTCATCTGACAACAAGCAATTGAAATCTCCCACCAGAATAATTTCTCCCTTTGCATGTAAAGTAATGAGATCCAAGTATTTCTTCACATATTTAGTTCCTAGACCAGGAATCCAATATGAGTTTACCAGTGTGAAGCATTTCTTATTAACTTCTAGCACTACTAAGCTTAACTGAAAATGTGTTTAAAATTTTAGGTAGTCTATAAGTATTATTCCATAGTATAAGAGTGCCTCTCCTTTTGGCTCTAAAACAGGAATTCGTGAGAACTGTAAAACCATTAAATAATACTTTTTGCAAATCCTTCTCCAGCAAATGGGTTTCCTGCAAGAAGATTATCTGAGCTCTGTGCATTTTAATGAATTTAATTAAACCAGCTCTTTTGACATTGTTATTTAAGACATTAATATTTAATGATAAGCATTTATATATCATCATTTGTTAAAATGATATTTAGAGCATCAACAATACCTTCCAAATATAATGACTTGAAGTAATTCATGAAGTTATGTATCATGGATGAGTCAAAAATCTTTAGAAACAAATTCTGAAACCAATAACTAAGAAAACATACATACATGGAACCTAAAGTTCCAGGTTTAGTTAATAAATTAACTAAACCACCCTTTAACACCATCTCACACACCAAAAACATACATAAATAGCTTCTGCTTTAAATGTAGTATATACAAACAGTAAAACATTTCTAAGGTAACTCAAACAAATATGAACATAAAAAGTCCATCAAGCAATCACAATGGATTCATATGTAATATTGTGTAAACCACTACTAGGTATTGGAAAATAAGGAGTCAGTTTCACCAATTAACCTAGTTGCTTTAATGGCATAAGCTTCTAATACCTATATGTTTTATACCTGTATTACAGTCTCTTGTTTTTATAACTATAACAATACAGAAAGAAAAAAGGGGTGGGCATATGTTGGTCTATTAATACTAATTGAACAGAATAGAATGACCTAGAACAGTTTAATAATCCATTCCTACAGTGTATGCTGTCATACAAAGATTTGAATCACAGTATCATAACTATCATTGCAACTGAGTCTGATTATATTGCTTTAAATCTGCATCAATGAGAATACCTAATTTAGATTAAAGTTGCTTAAGCATGAAAGCAACAGAAAGAAAAGGAGACTCAATTCTATATATATCTTTGCATTCAGAATATTAAATATATTGGTTGTTTAAGTAGTCAAATATTAATATATTATCATTTAGGGCATGCTATCAAAGCAAAGGTATCCTGTCAGACTTCAGTGTTTCAAAGCAACAGACATACAGTAGCGTTAAAATGCAATTGTCCTCATTAGACTAGTAAAATAATCACGCCATTAAAGTCCTAACTTGTTAAAAATACATATTTAAAGTGATTCCATACCTTTAGATGCATAAAAGCTGAAAAAAAAAACAACCAAAAAACAGTTACTTTTTCTTCTAGTTTCATTTTCAGCTTTACTTCCTGGTTTCTGAGTCATGCATGAGTTCAAAGGTTGTGTGATGTCATTGCTTACTGTATTCCTGCCTCCAGTTTCTCTAGCTTGCTGCTATAGCCTTGTAGATGCTCGTGTACATGAAGAAATAGTCACAGAGGCTTAGAAAAGGCATTTTTGGTGGGAATTTTAAACAACTAAGTTTTCTCCATTCTAAAGAAGCATAAAAAGTGTACGAGCAGCCTCCACAGTGAAAACAAAAACATGAATAGCCCTTCTCTAAAAATGTTGGGAAAGTAAGATTTTCCCCATAAATCAATAATTTATATCCCTTAAACTAAATTAGGTTAAGAATTAAAATTAGAGCATTTAGTTAATGTAAAGCATTGAATGTTAACATAGTATAATAAACACTATCAGAACTCAGTTTAAGCTACTCCACTTTTGCATGGTTCCAGAACTACTCATCAGATCACATACAAACTGTAAAATGGCAAAACCACCTATCCCTTCTATTACCTGTTAACTTAGGTTTTCAGAAAGGGTCTCTCCTTGGTCATTTTCTCTTCAATTTATTCATCAGCAACGCTCATACTGCCACCCTACATGCCACATTGGTCCAATATGCAGATGATTGAACACTAATCTGTTCTCCCCAACCCTCCAAGAACTTCAAAAAATAACACAAGAATCCTTTAATGCAGTCAAATCATGGCTGTCAGATGTACAACTCATGCTCAACCCAAACAAAACTAAGGTGATGCTATTTCATCCCACAAAAGATACAGATCTGATCCTTTCATTCAAAATAATTTCAAGCAACAAAATCCCTATCATGCCAATCCCCAAACTAAACTTCTAGGTGTGATAATAGATCACAACAAAAATATTGCCCAAACAATAAAAAAAGTTCACAAAAAACTTGGAAGTCTATACAGATGCAAAAAATACCTCTTCATAACACTAAAACCATTATTGCAAGAACCCACCTAGTCTGCACATTTCTCTATGTGTCCTCCATATTCATTAATCTTAGCAAATCTGACCTAGCCAAAATAAACACCTGTTATATCAAAATAGCAAAGTTTACAATTGATTCAGCCTTTAGGTCTCATCACTGCCAGGCCCTAAAATAACTACCTTGGCTAGGACTACCCAACCAGATTACCCCTAACCAACTTACAATGGTCCATCAAATATTTTACCAATCTGAAAAAAAAAACAGCTCTACAAGGCTTATTAAACCAATACTCAAGTAAACGTTTACTGTGATCCAGTAATAAATCACTTATGGATGTAACCAGAAATAAAAATGACTCAGGTGACTCCCTATATTCCAACTACATTGCAAAAATTTTGAATGTCATACCCCTTAACATAAGAACTACAGTCAAAATATCCAACTTTATAAACTTTCTCAAAAATCATTTAGCTAGCTCATGGGTATGCACCTATTCTGACCCAGGCAAAACGACTTACACAACATATACAGGCAATCTGCAAAGCATGAGTCCTACTCAAAAAAGCATAACTAGGATGTTATTCACATAAGACTAACACTATCACTTGTGTCCAATAATGGAGTCTTTTTTCACTGTAGTATGTACAATGTCTTATTATATTTTGCTACCCCTGAAATCATATACTGATGTATATAACCTATCTGATTATAGTTCACTACCCTAAAAACAAATTCTGTAATTGCTTATGACATCAACTTTATATTGTAATAAGTGAACCACTTCTCATGTTCACTTACCTTTTTGAAAACTAAACTATGCTACTAAAGATTAATAAATACAGGTCTGAGTCAGCTTTTTTATTTCTATTTTGTATTCTTTCTTATTTCAAAGTGTTCTTATGCTTTCTTAACTCAAAGGGTTTTCACTGTCACTTGTCTATTAGAATGTATCTCAGTCCACTGTATAATGTGCTATATATTAGTACTGAATAATGTAACCACTGCTAATTGTGCATAACAACAATTGTATAATGTGTTACGATAATCTTTCTGTTGTACACCTACTGTAATGTATTCTTCCCACTTATATAATCTTGTGCTGTTAATAACTGAGCTTTCCTCCCCGGGCCTCCACTGAAAATGGGCAGCTTGCCCAGTCGGACTTTCCTGGTAAACAAATGTAAAATAAGTAAAATAAAAAAATAAAATATCTGCCACCTGCTCATAAAGGTTCAAAGCCTCCTATGCCAGGCCTCTATATTGCTGTTTGTACCTAGCAGGCCACATTCCTGTAGGTTAGCTATGGACCAAAATACAGTAGATAAATGGTAGACAGACACAGTGCTTTTTTTGTTGTTTTCTATATTTACTAGATGCTCCCTGGATATAGTACTTCTTCAAGCACTTAGGAAGTAGGTTTACAGGAATAATTGTCATCAGATGTTCAGATTTTTTTTGGTGTTTCTTGAACATTGAGGATAACCAGTGCTTTCATCTGTTTTATGTTAATTTGTGCAGCAGAACACTGACCATGTTGCTTGACCAAACTAATCCCAAATGCTCTGACCAAGGTTGAACTGGCAAAGGTGACACTACAAACAAACTTGATGGCACCTTGTAAAACAAGATGTGATGAGAGTAGTTTGCATGTCCATTCTGTGTTCCAAGGTAACTTTGATCAGTTTAGAAAACTAGGTATTATATGGCTACAGCATCTTTTCAGGCCACCACTGTATAGACTATAAAAAACTATTCTGCTATTGGAGCCCATGTCAAGTATGGTATGCATTATATACAGTTGTCTGTATATGGGTATCCTAGTAGAGATTATCCCATCAATAATTCACATCTGAGATTCCAGTACATCATTTAGTTTTTTCAGTGGTGAACAACACAGCAGCTCCATTTTGAATGAGTCTTCATAATGAAACAATCAAGTCGTAAGGTGGCTTTTCTGAGCTCTTTAAAAACTAGACAATCTTCTCTTCTTAATACAATCCAGAACTTCCATCTCACCATCCTCCCCTGCTTTCTCAGGTCTTAAGATTGTTGAGGACCCCAAATTACTTCTCCATATTTTTCAGCATCAGCAGCTTGCACAACCCGGCTATGAGGCTCCATTGTACTTCTGACTATCTCAGCTTCACTAGTATAGCAAAGCAGAACCGCTGATATAATGTAATTTCCTTGATCATAGTGTCTGCTCAGTCTTTACATTTAATAGTCATTTTTATGCAGCACCAGTAGTTTTTGCCATTACCACCGCGATCAAACTTAACCTTCCATGAGTGTTTTTATTTCTCACATTATGAGGATACAGTCTGTTATATTTACCCTTTCATCCCAAGAGCAGACTAGCAACATACATCTCAACTGTGCAGATCGTTGTCTCATATTTTTGGTCCATTTTTCATAAAATTGTGTTTTTTCTGGCAAATTAGTGGCAAATAATTAAAGCCTGAAGTTAGAAAGTAATGACAGACATCTGAATTTTAGATTACATACCCTTCAAAAAATTCATGCTAATGCAAAATCTGTTATTCTATCAAATTTTTAAGTTTGTAAAAGCAATATTTAAAATGTATCCATATTTTTAGGCCTCTGTCCCAGTTTTATTCATGGCTTTGTCCATACTTTTACTGTAAGAGGTTGAAAGGTATGCCTACCAGTTAGCTCCATCATTGTTGCTGTGTTCCTCTTCCATGGTACACTGTGTTAACATAACTGCTGACAGCTCTATGAAAATACCTCAATCTTCAATCATTGGTGTGCTATTCAGATTCAAAATGAGTGCATATTTTTCACTACTCCTACTTTTCTGTGTTGAAGTTTACCTGTATCTCTTCAAGTTTCCAAGTATTTGAATGTCCTGCTACTGCTCCCAAATACATACCAGTTTGTTAATATCAGCAGGATGTTTGCACCTGTGACTCATATGACCAAGAAATATACTGACTGGTAAATACTACTGATGAATTGTGCATCTCAGCCAATTTATTTAAAAGCCCCAAGGCATCAACAAGCAAGACATTACTTAAATGAACTAGAGCCCCCAATTCATGTGTCATTTGTTACTTTTGCTCCTGCGGATACTTAGGCCGTATGCTACAGTGACTCACCTGCCATAATACACAGTGATCTGTAGCAGTGAAACTGTGGTAAAATGGTACATAATGATTCTGTTTTTATTATACCTCATCAACTACATTGGGTGATCAGTACCTGCCTTACATCATTGCCTCAAACAAGACTCATCCCAATAAAACAATGACTATTCTGAAATCCCATTCTATATTTTTAATAATACTGAGACTGCATGTTGAAATATTCCATTGAGAATGCGGTGATCCTAATTTTAATTCCCATTGCACATATAATGTCATAAAACTTTTGATCATGTCTCTGTATACACTTACAGTGACCTGCTTGAATTACTGGTTCTGCTGATAATTCGAGACCTGGCTATCCAACAACCAACATATTCTGAACCCCCCAAAATAAACAAAACTCCTACTATTCTTACCTAAAAATGTTAACCACTTTCACTAGTCTGTCTCTCAATAACACCTCTATGAGAGTGGAATCCAGCACTAAATTCTTAGGTGTGATTATAGACGATCAACTCAAATTGCACTTACATGTTAATAACTGTTTCCATTAAGACTCATCTAAAACTAGCCCTCCTATCTAGAAACAAACATTTTCTAACAAACAAAGTAAAATTTACCTCCTACCCAGTCTATTATATAGCTCCCAAATCCTAACAAATCTTAACTCTTCTCTCCTTAGAATCAACCTATAACAAAGTAGCCAGATTTGTAGCACACCAAACGTATAAATCACATCACTGTCTCTCATTAAAACACTTAAACTGGCTTGAATTACCTCACCAGCTCCTCCCCTCTAAGCTTAAAATTATTCCTTCCATTCTATACCTTCCGTCCTATTGCCCCAGCTTATCAACTACCATCTCTTGGAACAGGTTGCCATTAGAAATTAGGTCCCTCTATCACCCAAAAAAATTCAAAGCAGCCACTAAGGAATACCTAAAAAGCCACTGGTCCTGCCACTGCTCTCTCCCCCCTTAATCTTATGCTACTATCCCTAAGACAATTCTTCATCTGCCTCGTATGTTGCTTTGCTTCATAGTCCTTCTCTTCCTTTTTTTACCTTTAGCTCTGTCTTGCCTTCACTTCCTCACTTGGACTTTACGTCCTAACATTGAAGGCATACTCCTTGCACCACTATGTAAAACACTCATCTCTCACCTCCCTCACACAAACCTGAAGTATAGCTACAAGAAATAATACTATGTATCCTTACTCCATGTTCATTGGATATAATAATGTTGTTTTGGTCATGTTGCTTCCTTAATTACTTTTATTGTATTAATTCCTTATGCTTTTTAATTGCTTATATTTTTGTTATTTGTTTATGTCTAAACTTTGTAGTAAATGTATGTGAAGCTTTTCTCCCCGGGCCTCTGCTGAAAAAGGACTTCTCAGTTCAGTCAGATTATCCCAGTCATCAAATGTAAGATAAATAAATAAAATAAATAAATTCAATTTCAGCTTTACTCCATACTCATCCCCAGCTATCCCACAAGAAACACCTTCAAATATAACCCCTCCAACTATAAATAGAGAGTATGTCCTGGCTGTGCTCACTAATGTCAAGAACACTGCCTCAACGAGCCCTGATAATATCCTGTGATGCCTTCTGAACAGTCTAAAATATGACATGTCATGGCCATTAGAATTACTATTTAACTAAAGTCTCAAAATAGGCTTTGAGCCATGAAAATGGAGGACAGAAATGGTCATCTGTTTTAAGGAGGGTGAACCATCAACAGATCCTGGAAACAACAGACCCATTAGTCTGACTAGTTTTATATGCAAAGCCATGGAAAGAATGATTATGGAAATTATCAACAAAGACATAGGAGACCTCCAAATGCTGGATCCATCCCAGTTTGGCTTTGTCAAAGATGGTCATGCTTACTGAACCTGGTAGGCTTCTTTGAAAAGAGCAGCAAGGCAACGGATGAGGGTAGAACAGTACATACGGTCACCTTGACTTAGTTAATGCATTTGATACAATACCCCACTTGAGCATTGTTAACAAAATAACAGACTTAGACATAAACCCCAATATAATGCACTAGATATCCAACTGGCTCACAGATGGGACCCAGTAAATTAGTATTTGTGAAACCACCTCCACAAAGAGGCAGGTCACCTGTGGAGTCTCTCAGGGCTCATTGCTGGACCCGGTCCTCTTTTTCAACTACTCCTCAGAAGTCAATGCCAGTATCAATGGAATCCATCTGACTAAGTTCACAGGTGATTGCAAATTGATGGTAATCATAGAATTCCCCCCAAGGTGCAAACATCTTAGGAAAGGGCTTAACACAGACAAATGACTGGTGCAAAAGCCATGGCTTAAAACTCGGTGACAAGAAATGCATTATATTACATTTGAAAAGTCGGCCACCCAAGGAAACTACATCATTAATAAAACACCCCTAAGAGTCGACTCACTAGTCAGGGATCTGGGAACAATTTCAAACAGTAACCTGGCCTTTAACCAACACGTGTCCAAGGTAGTAAAGAAATTTTATGTTGCTCAGTTTACAAGTAAGGGCATGGCATCTAGGTCCAGGGAAGTCATTATGCCTCCATACTAAGTCCTCATCAGACCCATCATTCATTATAATGCCCCCTTCGGTATGTACTTCTCCAGACACATGCAGCAACTGGAAAGTACACAAAGGTTATTTACAAAAAGAATACAGGGCATAAACACAATGCTGTGTGCATCACCTTAAAGCACTATCTTTATACAGACTACTGAGAGGTGATCTATGCCAGGCATGCAATGCATCAGTGGATCCCACTCTGATGATCCTTTTGCACATCTGCAAAACAAAACCACCAGCTCTACTAGAACTAAAGACCTAAATTCTGTTTGCAGCATAAATAGGACATGTTGGAGAGACAGATATCTCAGAGAAATCCCATTCTCTGGAGTAAGCTCTCCATCTGTGTGAAACAAAGTCCCTCCATAATGCTATTTAAACCTAACTTGGGCCAGTGGATGGGAAATCAAAAATTCACCCTGGGTCTGGTGTCTATGTCCATAATTGACAGAGGCAGTCAGTAAGTCATGCCTTAACCAACAATCACTCCATATATAAGCATCTAAAACATATCACTTGCAGGACACATTTTGGTTGAATGACTATGCTTATAAAGGTCCAGGTCATTAGCTTAGTATATCCCTAGGTATGCAGACTAGGTCAGTAGCCTACTATACCCCTATGAACACCTATAAACACTTCTCACAGTTTAATTTTTTAGAATCTGCTACAAAGTCCCCCAAATTTGTAAACAGGTACAGTATGGCCAACCAGAAATATTAAATTTTGTATCACAGCTAAGAATTATTTATGTATTGCATTTGTTCACTGGCAAAGTCAAACTGAGAGCAAGACCCCTTTCAGTGGAGGCCCAAAGATAAAAACTCTAATTAAAAAAAAAAACATAATGAGAACTATTAAAGTCTTTCTTTGGATTTCATTAAAAATATCCATTAACTGAATATATTTATTTTTCTTAATCATAACGCAAAATGAAATGCCTCCATACTTCACAAAACAATTATGATTAGCATGAATCTTTTAAAGTCATATATCTTTTTTAAATCTCTGACAGAACACATTATCAAACAGCCACATTGAAGAAAGGGATAACCAGAAGTGCAATAAACATGCAATTATTTAATGCTGGATATCATAGCTATATATATTAGAGTTTGCAAACATTCATGAGATATTTTATTCATTTATTTATGTTTAACTCTTACTAAGTACGTAAGACTAGTAGTCCAAAGATATTTTTTCTAAGGATTAGTTTCAGTCATATGCTGAGCTGTATGGCAGTCACAGCATTTATCAATTATATGGTTCATGGCAGTCACAGCATGTATCGTTTATATAGCACATGGTAGTCACAGCATGTATGATTTTTATGGCACATGGCCGTCACAGCATGTATCATTTATATAGCACATGGCAGTCACAGCGTGTATCATTTATATTTCAGAAGGCAGTCACAGCATGTCTCATTTATATGGCACATGGCAGTCACAGCATGTATCATTTATCTGGCACATGGCAGTCATGGCATGTATCATGTATATGGCACATGGCAGTCATGGCATGTATCATGTATATGGCACATGGCAGTCACAGCATGTATCATTTATATTTCAGAAGACAGTCACAGCATGTATCATTTATATGGCACATGGTAGTCACAGCATGTATCATTTATATTTCAGAAGGCAGTCACAGCATGTATCATTTATATGGCACATGGCAGTCAAAGCATGTATCATTTATATGGCACATGGCAGTCACAGCGTGTATCATTTATATTTCAGAAGGCAGTCACAGCATGTATCATTTATATGGCACATGGCCGTCACAGCGTGTATCATTTATATTTCAGAAGGCAGTCACAGCATGTATCATTTATATAGCACATGGCAGTCACAGCGTGTATCATTTATATTTCAGAAGGCAGTCACAGCATGTATCATTTATATGGCACATGGCAGTCAAAGCATGTATCATTTATATGGCACATGGCTGTCACAGCATGTATCATTTATATTTCAGAAGGCAGTCACAGCATGTATCATTTATAAGTCATATGGCAGTCAAAGCATGTGTTGTTTATATGGCATATAACAGTCATAGCAGGTATCATTTATATGGCACGTGACAGTCAAAGCATGTGTTATTTATATGGCAGGTGGCAATCACTGTCTGTAATGCTTGAATGGCAGCTAAACAGTTACAGATGTAATCAGTAAATCTCAAGTTCAGCAAACATGCATTCATGTTTTATCCCAGCTACATGGATTCTAAGAATGACATAGCTGAATTCCAAAACAGAAAAAAGAAAATAGTGGGTTATATAGCAGACTACATGTCATTTCTCACAGAGAAAGTATAATATTTTTAAAAATAGAAAGAAAAACTATCTAAAGGAATTAATTGTTAAAAGAAAAGATAACTGCACTGGGAATTAAGTCAAATTGCCAAAAACAATATATCTTCAAAAATCTAAGATGTAGATCAGGTAAAGGACTTAAGGAGAACCGAATGTGAAGGAGATAACGAGAACTGGAGGTAAAGGAGATAAGGAGAAGTGAAGGTGGAAGGAGAAAAGGAGAAGTGAAGGTAAAGGAGATAACAAGAACTGAAGGTAAAGGAGATAATGAGAACTGAAGGTAGAAGGAGATAAGGAGAAATGAAGGTAAAGGAGATAAGGAGAAGTGAAGGTGGAAGGAGAAAAGGAGAACTGAAGGTAAAGGAGATAACAAGAACTGAAGGTAAAGGAGATAACAAGAACCAGAGGTAAAGGAGATAAGGAGAAGTGAAGGTAAAGGATATAAGGAGAAGTGATGGTAAAGGAGATAAGGAGAAGTGAAGGTAAAGGATATAAGGAGAATTGATGGTAAAGGAGATAAGGAGAAGTGAAGGTAAAGGAGAAAAGGAGAAGTGAAAGTAAAGGACATAAGGAGAAGTGAATATAAAGGAGATAAGGAGAAGTGAAAGTAAAGGAGAAAAGGAGAAGTGAAGGTAAAGGAGAAAAGGAGAAGTGAAGGTAAAGGAGAGAACAAGAACTGAAGGTAAAGTAGATAACAAGAACTGAAGGTAGAAGGAGATAAGGAGAAGTGATGGTAAAAGAGATAAGGAGAAGTGAAGGTAAAGGAGAAAAGGAGAAGTGAAAGTAAAGGAGATAAGGAGAAGTGAAGGTAAAGGAGAAAAGGAGAAGTGAAGGTAAAGGAGATAAGGAGAAGTGAAGGTAAAGGAGAAAAGGAGAAGTGAGAGTAAAGGAGAAAAGGAGAAGTGAAGGTAAAGGAGATAACAAGAACTGAAGGTAAAGGAGATAACAAGAACTGAAGGTAGAAGGAGATAAGGAGAAGTGACGGTAAAGGAGATAAGGAGAAGTGAAGGTAAAGGAGAAAAGGAGAACTGAAGGTAAAGGAGATAACAAGAACTGAAGGTAAAGGAGATAACGAGAACCAGAGGTAAAGGAGAAAAGGAGAAGTGAAGGTAAATGAGAAAAGGAGAAGTGAAAGTAAAGGACATAAGGAGAAGTGAAGGTAAAGGAGATAAGGAGAAGTGAGAGTAAAGGAGATAAAGAGAGGTGAAGATAAAGGAGATAAGGAGAGGTGAAGGTAAAGGAGATAAGGAGAGGTGAAGGTAAAGGAGATAAGGAGACCTGATAACAGAAGGCAAATGCTACATGTTACTTTTGTTTCCTGGAATGTGGAAGAATGCTCCCACTCCATCAAATGTAAGTGGATTTTCCAGAATTTAAAATACTCGAAAGCCCAAGTATTATTATTACCAGAGACAAAATTGAAGATAAACAAGGCACATAAACTGAAACAACAGAAATTACTTACATGTGACAGACCAACAGCCTGGTAAAGGGAAAGGGAAGATGGTAATTATGTTCCTAAAGATTTTAAAAGTTGCAGTTGAGCCACATAAAATAAGTGCCAGGGAGATGGATTATAGAGGGAGGTAAAGGTAACATATCTAATCCAAATACAGATGAACAAGGTAGTAGACTGCATTATTTCCTTGTAGGCACTAGCCACCTGATGAAGTGATGCAAACAGATATACTAGGCACATACATTTTTAACAATGGTAATAGATAAAAGACAAGATAGAATAGGTAAATGGAAATGGGATTGGTATAAATGACAAACAAAGGAACAACGAGGACAGCTAAGTGAGGGGATAATTTAGTGATAATGAACAATAAGACTGGAATGAAAGCCTGCACATCTTATGGTGGAAAGGAGTCAGAGCAGCATTATAATCTCATTACATGGCAGAAGAAGATAGAAATACATGCACAATATCAAAGTTAAGGAAAAAGAAGGCAAATTAAAAGAAGAGTGCAATCATTTTTTTAAGAGAAGATACTGACAGACCTCTTGTGACAAATAAAGTTTATACCACAAAGGAAGAACTGCAACAGTTAACATTAATACTAGCAGGCAAAGAATGTGTAACTGCTAGTGATTTGTTGGTGGTTGCAAGATGAAAAGAGTATAAACCATACTTTCTGGGCATATAAACAAAAACATAGAAACAATATGTTTAAAATACTGTACTGGACAAATATTAAGTTGACATGAACTACTAAGGCACTTTTTTGTATCGTATTTTGAAAAAAATATATAAAAAGTCAGAGGTGGGCCACAGGTAACAGAATGGTGCTAGAATGCCCAACCTGACAATCTAGTATGCAAGGAAGATCAGGATAAACAAAATAGACATATTAGGTTACAAGAACTTCAGACAACTATATAGGATATAAAAAAGTTAGGATCTAGGACAAGATGGATTCCATCTGGAATTTTATAAATTGGGAAAAGGGGAAATAGCATGGATGTTGCTGGATCATTATGACCAAATCTGAGAGAGAAAAAAATACCAGACTATGAAACATGCTTAAAATAGTTACACAGAAAAGTAGGAGGGATAGAAGAACTATAGTCTGATCTTGCTTCTTAACCTAGGTATAAAAATATTGGCAAATATCCTAGCAAAGAGATTTGATGAAGTCCTGCCCAAAATACTGTGGCTGGAACAAAATAGGTTTGTAAAAGGAAGACAGAGCATAGATAACTAGTGGAACTTAGTCAGTTTTTAGAAAGCCATCAAGCAGGATATAAGAAAACAGGGATAGTTGGATATAACATTAAAAAACGTTTTTTGATACAGTGAACTGACAGTTCTTATTTGAAGCGCTACAAAAAAGAGGTTTAGAAGACAGTCAACAAATGGATAAAGATGTTATATGATTCTCCCACTTTTGATGTAGCTCTAAATAATGGAGTATCTATGTAGGGAAGACTATTTCATGAAACTAGACAGAGATGTCTGTTGTCCCCTGGGCTTTTTTCTACTAGTGGCAGAAGAGTTGGCTATGTGAGTGCACAAGGTTTTAGACCAAAATCAATTAATATGTGTAGAGCTAAGTCCCCCGACGATTGTATCCTGATGGCAGAAAATATAGACCAGATACTACCTTGGGTTTTGGATATTTTTAAAACATTCCATAAAGTATCAGGATTAAAACCAAGTCACAATAAAGCAATTTTAATACGAGAAAAAGAAGGCAAGGGAGGAAGCAATAAAAGACATAAAAGAAGCAGAATTCTGCACATATCTTAGACTGGATATAGGGTACACATATAAAGGAACAGTTAAAAGAAATTTACAGAACTTATACAGAAAGAAAAATATACTGGTAAAGAAGGGTAGTAATATAACATACACAATGGTGGGTAAGATAAATGCTACTAAGTTTATGATCATCTATTAACAGAGTAGGCACAAATCTTAATTAAAGACTAGGTAGCTGAGGCAGATAAATATAGGATACTAAGGCAAGAACTGCTGACATTGGCATCAGAAGGAGGATGGGGTTTGATACACATCCTATCTCAAATTGTGGCATTTATTTTCTCACAATGGATCAGATTGCATGAAGAGGGAGCAGAGGCCAAACCAAGAGAGAAAAGGAGGATGGCCTCTATAAAGAACCTGCATGGTGAACATTACGGGACAATTGAGAGGCAGGATGTAAACAGCCAGGTGATAAAACATGGAAAATACCCACATTTAAGAGAATATTGGACTAGTTAGAGATAAAACAATCAATCCACCAACAAATACAAATAGAGCAGAAAGAAGCAGGTAACAACAGCTAGTGACAATAAGCTGGGTTGGGTATCTTAAACAAAAATGATACAGGATTACAAGAAACATGTTAATGCATTATAAGTTGCAAACTCAATTTCAGACTATAGACAAACATTGCAAAACTCTTAATATACTAATAAATATCTATGCAGGTTATAGCAATACTACGCAAGAAGGACAGTGGCTCAGTTTAACAAATGGGGCATTATGATTAAAGGAAGTGGGCATTTAATATCACCTAATGTAGAAATGAAAAAAGAAGGGGCAGACATGAGAGGATATGGATGTTAAGGAAGATATGAAGGAGGGAGTAACACAAACAGAATGGACCTAGATATAGGGAAATGCCCATCTTCTTAGGAAATTGCCCTAATTATAGGACTGACAGATGAAAATACTACATTGATGGGACAGCACATCAAATAAAATAATGCATGAAAAGGAAAATATGGGGGTAAACCGCTGGAGATTGGGATAGAAAGATGTAGGAATGCTACGTAGGGTTTGATAATTCAGAATGGCTCAGCAGAGATGGAAGCAAAGAACAAAAGGCTGGGAAGAAATTTTTAGTAAACCTGTGATATGTGCATGGAAAGCATTAATGCTGTGGATTGACAGAGAAATAATAGGATGGGAAATGAAAGAGTTGATTAAGACTAGTGTTATCATTTATCCCAAAAAAAATAATAGCAAGGGAATGGCGAATATTACATGCAACCAAACTGGACAGCCTGCATATAGAATACTTAATTTGAAAAGATGACTTGAAAACTATTAGAAAATGAATGTGATGGAGAGAAAATCAAAAAGTTGGAAGTTAGTGACACAGTAATAGTGGAATTTAAATGAAACCAGATGATTATAATGTAATTTAGACATTTAGACATAGGATACATATATTGCAATAAGCATTACTATGAGAAGCACATAAATGGTGGACAAATGTGATTGTTACTATTGTTTCATCAATATCCTCTCTCTACACCCTCTAATCCACACTATACCTTTCCACTCCTACTCCAATCACTGCGTTCTCTTCTTTACATTCTATTATGGACAGTGCAGTGGTGCAGCAGTTTGAGTTCTTGCCTCACAGCAAGAGATTCTATGGTTCAATTCTCGGCTGGGGTGCCTTTTGTGCAGTGTCAGCATGTCCTCCCTGCATTCGTGTGGGTTTCCTCCAGGTGTTCTGGTTTTCCTCCCACATTACAAAGACCGGTCTGGAGCATTTCTCCTTAGGCTTCTGCTAAAAACTGACTCGTTCCAAATTGGAATCACCTGGTAAGCAAATGTTAAATAAATTTCCCTCTTCCTCTTATAATAGCCCAGGTATTACTACTTTATTGAAATCTGAAGTGCTCTCAAATGGATTGTTTAGTCAAAGATGCAACAGAAGTCAGAGCAACAGAAGGTCCTAATTTAAAGGAATCTACCTAAACTAGAAGGTAGCCTTATTACACAGGGAATCTAATTGAACAAGAAGGTAGCTGTGTTATACACTAGCGACCACTACTTTGGACATATAAATAAGGTACTGAACCAAAGGGCAGTGTCTACATTTTCACATTTGCTTGGTATGTATACTGTTTGAAATGCTACACTTTAGTGTTTAGAACTGAATAATTGTAAAGGTTTGTTATCTGATGAGTAGTATTTTAGAACATTTTGCAGTTATTTTACCAATGTTTTTAATGTTACACATCCCTGCTATATATTGCAAATTGCTATAGGATTTTTTTATGCTGCCCTGAGATTTTAAAGGATAGTTACAGCTTGTTAATTATATTGATAGCTATATTACTTATCTGTAAGGGCTAGTGTGTACTGACTATACCGGGGAACTGGTATCTATTACTGTCCTATTCCTCATTGCCTCTCCTCTTAACATTCTCTCTAGCTGCCCTGCCCTACATACACACTACCTTTAACCTGCTGGAAGTGATGAAGAAACCAGCTTTATTCTGCCAAGGTCCTGAACAATCTATCTTTGAAGGAATAACCTACTGCTTCAAGGGGAACTATTCTAAAGTATGTCTGCATACTCTTGAATTGTGCTAAACCTAAATGCTATTCCCACAACCTGGCTAGGTGGATAGAACTCACTGCAATTCTGACTCTGTGGCAGCCACCATTCCCTTTCTCTATACCCATTCACTTAGCTCTCTATACCCTTTCCAAGTCCACGATAAGTCCACAGTCCATAGGCTCCCCAGCCTCGGGATCTGTAAGGAACCTTGCTGTAGTTACAAGGTTTTGCCACTAGATGGCAGCCTGAATCCACCTATTTTCAGCTCCTAATCATCCATCCACTGTACTGTACTCTTTATCTACTACCCCTCTCCCCCACTACCTTATCTGCTTCCCCACCTCCAGTCCTCTTAGTCTATATTCTCCCTCTGTGCATGGTGGCCTACTAGCTCAACTATCTACACAGCTGATTGTTCGCATCCCATCCAGTCATGAAACTCACCTTCCTTGTCTCTACCTGCTCTGTTCGCCCTGCAGGCTCACTCCACTCCTCTAACCTACCCCCAATTCCCACCCACGCCAGTACCCCTAAATGTATACTTACCAAACCACACCCCCTTCTTACCCCCACCACAGCACATCACAACCAACCAACCAAACACACTCTAACTTTACACCCAACCTCACACTCCCCACCTACCAATCCACTATACCTCACTCTCTTGCACCTCCCACTCACACTCCCAAATACCTACAGTATGTGCCCCACAAAGGCTCCACTAACTCCCATCATACATCCCAAACCTAGACCAATCTGGTACGTCATACCACCACTTGTCATTTTTTATCTCCTCACCTCCTATGAATGCTACTACCTACCTAACCCTCAATATCCCATATCCAGTACAACTGCTAGCTTCCACCCCCATTATCCCACACCATTTCAACCCAACCTGTACTTCAATTGTACTACCCCAACACCTCTTCATTCCCTTAGAGCCACCTACATAAAACCTAGTACTAAATACTATGACCAGCTCCAACTAAAAATCCAGAAACTGGTAAGGAAGTCTAAACCAACCCTCATAGCAGATGAGAATATCCACCCGAACCCAGGCCCAACCCTACCAGAAACCAGTAGCTCCACAAATATTACTGTCTCCAATCTACGGAGCACATACAATGCCCCTAATTCACTACTAGTCTGTCACCTAAACATCAGAACCATGAATAATAAGATTCACTATATACATGCTCTTATGGACATGCACTCCCCTGACCTATTATGTCTTACCGAAACCTGGCTCAAACCCACCATCCCTGATAATGAGATAATACCCCCCAGCTACAATATTTTAAGACTTGACCGGTAAGGTAGGAAAGGTAGTGGAGTAGCCATCATGTACAAATCAACTCTACAGGTGTCCACCATCACCATCCCACAAAGCCTAATAACTAGCACCTCAGAAACACTCTTAATAAAAGTCCAGGTTAACAAACACAGAGCTATCAACACAGCATGTATCTACATTCCCCAAGGTGACAATATAGTGACCTTAGAAAGTACCCTCCAATAGCTATCCACTACACACCCCCAAGAAAATAGAAGTTATGTTCTTACCATAACGTTCCATGTTAGTTGTCTTCTTCTCGCCTTCTTTTTTGCTGGATGGGTTCAGAGCCAACCTCGGCTCCAACTCGGCCACTCTAAAAGCTCGAGAGTTGGTTCCACCAGCTCGAGGCTCCCCTTATATCCCACAATGCTAGGCGGTATTACCTCAGATCTCGTTTGTAAGCTAGGCCCAGCCAATAATAAATCCAGAACAACTGGAAATGGGAAAACCCACCTCTATAAAAGGAAAGGAAGAAGGTGACCTGAAACCTGATGAGGGAATATATGCATAGTATAGTATATACATATATATAATAGAGGTGGTAGAAAGAGAGGTCACAAACAAACTCCTCTAGGTCTGTCCAGGCTAGGGGGAAGGAGGGTGGGATGCAAGAAAGAAGGCGAGAAGAAGACAACTAACATGGAACGTTATGGTAAGAACATAACTTCTATATGTTAAGTTGTCTATCTCGCCTTCATTCTTGCTGGATGGGACCACGTCCCTAGCACCTTGTCCCGGGTGGCCTATCGGAACAGACTCTTGAGTACAGTGGAACCAAAATTAGCTCTATGTCTAGAAGCTAAATCCAACTTATAATGAGAAATGAAAGTGTGAGGAGTAGCCCATGTAGCTGCTGCACAAATGGTATCAATAGGCAGCCTGTCTTGGAAAGCTATAGAGGTAGCCACAGCTCTAGTCGAATGAGCCTTAGGTTTGTCAGGCAACTTTTGGTGTCTAATTTCATACACAAGGGAAATCAGGGATGTTAGCCATCTGGAGAGTGATACCTTCGAAACTGCAAGGCCCTTTCTGCTTTCTGCATAAGAGACAAACAACTGGTCAGTTTTTCTGATCTGTTTGGTCCTGTCCAAATAATACCTTAATTGACGATGAACATCTAGCCAATGCAATTTTTGTTCAGACCTGTTAGAAAAGTTAGGAAAAAACACAGTGAGGTCTATGTTTTGATTTAGATTTGCCGCAGAGGCTACTTTAGGTAAAAAGGATGGATTGGTCCGTAAGGATACCCTATCCTTATGAAACAACAGATACGGTGGTCGACTGCTGAGTGCATGAAGCTCTGAGACCCTTCTAGCTGAAGTAATGGCTAACAGAAAGAGAGTCTTCCAGGATAGCAATTTCATTGAACAGGAAGCTGCAGGTTCAAAAGGGGGAAGAATCAAAGATGTGAGAACTAAATTAAGGTCCCAAGAAGGAGGAGGAGTTCGTATAGGAGGCTTAAGAAGAAAAACTCCCTTCAAGAAAGCTTTGCAAAGCTTGTGAGACATGATGGCAGAATCTGAGATGCCCACATGAAAGTTAGATATAGCTGCTAATTGAACTTTAAGAGTAGAAGGAGATGAACCTGCATGGAAAAGTTCAGCTAGAAAATCAAGGACTGTTTGGATGGGAGCAGTGAAAGGATCTATGTCCCTTCCTTGAGCCCAATAGGCGAAACGTTTCCACTTACTCAGATAAATCTTCCGAGTGGAAGATTTATGGGAAGCTATCAAAATATCTCAAACAGAGTGAGATATTTGAGGAAGCCTGTCTAAGGTTGGAACTGGAGGAACCAAGCAGTGAGGTTCAGAGAGGTTAGGTCGCGTCGTAACTGACCCGACTGATGGATCAAAAGATCTGGAACTAGGTCCAGATGCCAAGGTTGCTCCAACAGAAATTGATGTAGAAAGGGGAACCAAACCTGTCAAGGCCAGTAAGGAGCAATGAGGATCAATGAGGCCTTCTGAGCGATAGCTTTCTGTATCACTTGAGAGATTAGTGGGAAGGGAGGGAATGCATACAGAAGTCCCCGGGGCCAAACTTGGACTAGAGCGTCTCTGCTGGGCTGGCCTGGTAACGGAAAGAGGGTGAAATAATCTTTGCACTTGCTGTTTTGGAGAGTAGCAAAAAGGTTGCAGCAAGGCTGACCCCACTTGAGAAAAATTTTCTCCAAGATAGAATCTTTCAGAGACCACTCGTGAGGCATGAGGATAGCTCTGCTCAACTTGTCCGCGATAAGATTGGACTTCCCGGGGATGTGCGTTGCTATCAGAAAACACTGAGAAGAAATCGCCCATTGCCACAGTCTGAGTGCTTCTCGACATAGGGGGTAGAACCTGGTTCCGCCTTGTTTGTTGATATACCACACTACAGACATGTTGTTCGTCTGAATTGCTATCGTTCCCAAGGGAAGAGAGTCTTGAAGGGCTTGCAACACTAAAAGCACTGCTCTCATCTCTAGAACATTTATATGCAAGTGGCGTTCATCTGGTTGCCATATGCCCTGGACTGTTCTGCCCTGATAATGCCCCCCCCACCCGATCAGGGAGGCGTCCGTTGTCAGAGTAGCAACCGGAGGGGGAGGGACAAAGGGTCTTCCTAGGAAGAGCTGGGGGGAAGAAATCCACCAAAGAAGATGATTCTTGCATGCTTGCGTAATCACAATGGTGTGGGACATCAGAAGTTGTTGGTACGACCATTGTGTGAAGAGCATCCATTGAAGGATTCTCATGTGAAATCTGGCTAATAGAAGTAGAGTGATAGCAGCCACCATAATCCCCAGTACTTTTAGAACTAATCTGACTTTGACTCTGTTGCTGTGGAAGAGAAGGGAGACCAGTTTGTGTATGTCTGCTATTCTTTGGTCTGTGAGTCTCGCAGACATGTTGACTGTGTCTAGATTTGCGCCTATGAAGGTAATAGCACGACAAGGCGACAAAACAGACTTTTTGCAATTTATTGAGATACCTAACTTTTGAAAAATGTGAAAGGTGTAGTCTCTGGCAAGTAGAAGAAGATGCTTGGTAGGAGCTGTGAGGAGCCAGTCGTCTAAGTATGGAAACACCTGGAATCCTTGACGTCTCAGGTGAGAAGCTACCACTGCCATGCATTTGCTAACACCCGGGGGGCAGTGGTGAGTCCAAAGGGCAGGGCTCTGAATTGAAAGTGACTGGTTCCCAGCCTGAAGCGGAGAAATCTCCTGGAGCGTCTGTTCATTTTTATATGATAGTACGCATCCTGGAGGTCTATAGAGCACATCCAATTTTCCTTTCCCAATAGGGGTAGGATGGATTGTAGCATGACCATCCGAAATCTTGTTTTCTTGACAGACTTGTTCAAGATACTGAGATCCAAAATGGGTCTCCAGTCCCCTGTTTTCTTTGGAACCAAAAAGAACTTGGAGTAGATTCCGGATCCTTGCTGGTCTGCTGGCACTGGCTGAATGGCTCTTTTTGCAAGCAACTTTGATATTTCCAACGCTGCTTGATCCCTTTGAGTGGGTGGAACATCTGGAAGGGATTTTTTTGATTGATTTGGAATGCGAAAGAACGGAATGGAATAGCCTTCGGAAATGATGGACTGTACCCACTTGTCTTGAGTTAGGGATCGCCAGGCTTCTGGGTACAGTGACAATCTTCCCCCGACTGCCTCCGAAGGTGGACAGTCGGGCAACACCTCAGGGATGCTGGAAGGGCTTATCAGAAAAGGTTTCTCGATTGCCCTGGTTCTGCGGACCCCCCCTGCCTCTAGGGCGACGTCTACCATTATTGTTCCCCCCTCTGCCTCTGGAGGGGAACCGACTCTGTGCGTCAGGCAAAGTCCCTTGAGATTGTTTGCGGAACCACATTTTTCCACTTTTCTGGCCTTTGGGGCAAGGCCTAGAAGGAGTAGAAAAACGGACTCCGACGGCAGAAAGAGTTTTGCCATCCGTCTCGCACCTCGTCAAGGTTTCTTTCACTTGAGGACCAAAGAGGGATGATCCATCAAACGGGGAATTAGTGAAAGATGTTTTAAAGGGGTCCGCAAAATTGCATAGCCGCATCCAGGCATGCCGGCGTAAGGCCACACCTGTCCCTGCGGCTCTGCTCGCTCCATCAGCCGCATATGAAAGGAGGCGCATGGAGGAGTTAGCTATAGAATTTAGGGTAGCCAGCTGAGTGTTCATCTTGTCCTGAAAACCCGCAGCTGTAGGATCCTTTAACATCTCACTCGCTTCCTTGATCAAGTCTCTTTGAAGATGAGTGAAATGACAGAGGTAGTTCAGTGAACGCATAGCAAAGGTCGCTGATGAAAACATCCACTTCCCGTACCTGTCCATAGACCTAGATTCCTTGTTAGGAGGATGGACAGGCACCAAAGGATCAGCTAGCTCCTTCTTAGTGGCGGCAGCTACCACCATAGCATCCACAGAAACTCCCTTAGTCAGAAATTGCTTATCTGCTGGTGCTGTGATAAACTTTGAAGGTCTCCTGGGGGTGGGGTCCACAGAGTCAGGAGCCGTCCAAGCCTTTTTAGCTACCACCTGCATGAGGGGGTCAAAGGGGGGGACACCTAGGAGGTGGAAGGGCGAGAGACAAACGCCTTAAGATACACAGATTCATCCTCCGAAGGGTTAAGGGCTGGCCATTTTCCCCTCTGTTTCAGGATCTCTAGAATGTCTGCAAAGGAGACATCTTCAGAAGGGGAACGGGGGAACCCTCAGAATCCTCTAAATCCGTGTCAGAGGTGACAGACTTAGGTGAGTCTATGTGCTTCCTCTTGCACTTTCTCTTCCTAGGGGGCTCCCCTGCCAATTCAGGAGAGGCCTCGGAAGAGGATGAGATCCCCACAGGGGATTCTTGAGGAGCTGGCTCTCTGCGGTCTGGGATGAGGGAGTGAGCAGACATAACCTGAGGCACCGAAGAGGGAGGGACGGACGGAGCTGACTGTGGTGTTGAACCGGGTTCCAACACACTCTGCATGACCTCGAAGGCACCCCTGTCAGGCAGAGCCAAAGGTCCCCGCTCCGAAAAGCTAAAAACCTCCCTCGGCACCGACAGCGATGGCTCCGAGGCCGATGTCGGAGCCGAACTCACCAGCGCCAAAGCGCCGAGAGGGAGAGCGGGGTCGGACAAGGGTCCGATGTCACTCACCCCCTCGGAGCCGACGAGGGAAGCTCGGCACCGAGATTCTTCTAAGGAAGAAATCGGAGCCGATGACGGGGCCGAAGACAAATGTATCGGCTCCGAAGCTACCACAGTCTCGGTTCCGAAACGCCCCGGCTCTGAGCTCAAGGGAGTCGGAGGAGGAACATTTTGAGAGATAGGGTTAAGCATCGACTGCTGAGTCGGGCTCTGAAGCATTTGAGCCAGTGCCTCGGACTTAAGAAGTCGACTCACTACCCTCTGAAGGTCATGGTCGGATAGCCTCGATGATCTAGAGGAGTGAGATCTATGGCTCCGTTCAGACAGCAAGGGAGATGCTGGAGCCGAATGAACGGAGCCAAGGGACGGTGACCTGAACCTCTTCCTAGATGTCGGTTCCGATGGTCTGATCGGAGCCGACTCAGATATTTCCAATACCTCGGCTCCAGTCGGAGCCGAGGGAACCACTGAAATAGAAGTTCGAGTCTCATCGGCTCCAGCCGGAGCCGATGTTGTAGTAGACTTCGATGTCTTAGGTGTTGACTCAGTAGCTGGAGTCGAAGACCTAGAAGCCTTAGAAGGTTTGCCCGAAGAAACAGTCGGGGGACCCTCAGGCTTTAGCAAGCCCCGTAAAATGAGCTTGTTCTTTCTTTCCTGCAGGACTCTAGGGCTGAAGCCATGGCATACAGCACAAGAGTCCTGCAGGTGTAAAGGTCCCAGGCAGTACACACAAGAAGTGTGACCGTCTGTCAGAGACATTTTCTGACAGCACGAGTCACACTTCTTGAAGCCTGAGACCTTCGAATCCTTGGACATTTCAAGGAACAAGTGGAACCAAACACAACACAAACACACTGATTACACTATACACTAAATAACAATAACTTAAATCAAATAAAATTATTCTAGTTTAATAAAAGTCCCTACAGAAAAACACACACACTCCAAGGGAATGGGAGGGCCCGAAGGCCTAAGGGAAGAACTAAAAGTTCTTCTGGTAAAAAAAGGATGAAGAACAAGGAGGAAGGGATACAAAACCTTTAAAATAAGGGGATACTGATTGGAAAACTAATTTTAAAGGGTTTTAATAAACTTTTTAAAACTATTTACTACACTAACCTGAAGCCGGTGAAGCAACACGTCTCGATAGCTGTAGCGGCAAACGAGATATGAGGTAATACCGCCTAGCATTGTGGGATATAAGGGGAGCCTCGAGCCGGTGGAGCCAACTCTAGAGCTTTTAGAATGGCCGAGTCGGAGCCGAGGTCGGCTCCGAACCCATCCAGCAAGAATGAAGGCGAGATAGACAACTTAACATCTATTATTCTAGGAGACTTCAATATCGATTGGAAAACCTGTTCATCAAACTCCCTGACCACCCACATTAACTTAAATGGCTTCTCCCAAATTATAAATTCCCCCACCAGAATTAATAAGCCCAATAATAAAGAACGCACCCTAGATTGGATACTTATAAACAACAAACCTCAGTTATATATATCAGTCACCCTACCTGAGAACACGCGACCACTTCCTAACATATATAATAAGAAAGAGGAATGCCATGTCTCAGCAAAGCGCCCTTAAAACCATTAGAAATACAAAAAATGTTAAGCTCACCAATTTCCAGACCAAACTTAAATCATGCAATTGGTCCAACCTAAAGCTACTTCCCCTAGACAAAGCAGTCTCACACTTTAATACTAAGTTCCTAGCCATCTTAGACAGGCATGCTCCCAAAAGAAATATCAGAAGCAAAAGCAAAATAGCTCCATGGCTAACCAAAGGTACTAAACAAAAACTAACTGCTAGGGACACAACACGGACCTCCTGGAGATCCACCAAATCCAGTCAAGAACATATTAGATACAAACAATTGAGAAACAAAGCTAAAAAATCGACTATGCTAGATAAACAAACCTACTATTTCAGCTTACAGAAAAAACACCAAAATCAGCCACAAAAATTTTGGTCAGGCCTCAATAATCTGCTCCATCCAGGTAAATCCACTACCCCCACCCCTTCATCTACATTACATCTACCCCCTAAAAGTGTAGCAGAGGCCTTCAATACTTTCTTTACAGAAAAAGTTCAATCCCTAGCTAATAACCTACCTCCCAACTCTGTAAACACCACCTCAGCCCCACTTGATAATGTACCCCCATTCAAATATGATCGAATCCCCACAGACTATATTAAATCCTTACTTAAGAAACTCAAACCCACCACCCTAGCAGTAGACTTACTCCCTGCTGAATTTCTACAAAAGGCCCCAAACAAATTAGCGTACCCTATCTCCATCTTAATCAATCATACTCTCCACAAATCCTATGTCCCCTCCATCTGGAAAATCTCCCATATTATTTCACTTCACAAAGGGGGCAACTCCACTGAACTCTCAACTATAGACCTATAGCCATTCTATCTCCCTTAGCCAAAATAATGGAAACATGTATACATAAGCAAATTCTAACTCACCTTATCCAGAACAATCTCCTAGCCCCATCCCAGCATGGATTCAGACCTGCCCATAGTACCACAATAGCACTTCTCTCCTTCTCTCACACAATAAATCAGAACCGTAATCACAACATACTCTCCTCTGCCCTCTTTCTTGACCTATCCAAAGCATTTGATATGGTGAATCATCACCTACTTCTAGACACACTCAAATCATTCAACCTAAATAACCTAGTAATCAACTGGTTCCAATCTTACCTGCAGGGCAGACAACAAGCAGTATTATGGGAAGACAATCTATCCCCCCTACTACCAATCACCCTTGGTGACCCCCAAGGGTCCTTATTAGGCCCACTCCATTTCTAAATATTCATCAATGACCTACCGAAAGTCATCCCAGAAGCAACCTGTAATGAGTATGCAGATGACTCACCCTAATCTGTTCTGTAACCACCCTCTCAGACTTACAGTCCCTATCCCAGAGCACATTCAACAAAGTAGAGGTCTTGTTCAATAATCATCGTCTCCTATTGAATCCCAGCAAAACCAAACTTCTACTTCTCTCCCCTACCCGAAAAACCTCATCACCCAATATTACAAACTCATCCAATAATGGCACCATAATCTCTCCAGAACCATCCACAAAACTTCTTGGTGTAATAATAGATAATAACCTTACATTTGATACTCATATTGACAAAACCATCAAAACAGTTAACAAAAAACTAGGCTCCTTATATAGGATTAAACCATTCCTAACCCCACCGGCCAGAACAGCCATAGCTAGAACACATCTTCTCTCAACCCTTCTCTATGCCTCACCCATTTTCATAAACCTACAGAAAGCTAACCTAAACAAATTATCTAGCTGCTACAACAATATAGGTAGATTTGCCACAGCCTACAGAACCCATCACTGTCAAAATCTTGAAACATTAGACTGGTTAGAGCTACCCAATCAACTCCAGTACAACTAACTCATAGTTATTCATAAAATCCTCTACCAACCTAACAGTACACCCATTCTGGCAAATATTATCACCCCCTACAGCAAGCTACCATCCCTCCGCTCATCTAACAAGATGCAAGCTCAAGCTGCTAAAGCCAACAACTCAGCTGAAGAATCACTACTCTCCAACTCAGTTGGAAAGAAATGGAATGCACTCCCCCCAGATCTTACCAATATAACCTCCTTACCCCAATTCAAAACATTCCTAAAGAGTCACCTAAACAAGCATTAGCTATGTCCTTGTCTAGACACAGGCTAACCCGAGATACATGTAACTCTTGAAGGTAAATGATGCAACTAGGAATAAACCTTCTAAACTTAAACCCATCCTAATTATATTTAGATTCATAGATTAGTACTAGGCTAACTGCCCTTGCAGGCCACTTTTTTTTAAGCCTAGACAATTATCCCTTGTGAGACTCAAACCCTGTTCCTTGTGTTTGTAAGGCAAACACCTCAACCATTAGGCCACTGACTCAGCCTAATTTACTTCTCAATAACCTTTAGAACAATATTCATTAAATCCAACCCAACTTCCTATGCTCAACTTTATATTGCTTTGTTTCTAACTCCCTATGCTAACCATTTAAATTTGTTGTCTTTACCTCCTCTTTTGTATCCTATTATCCTAGCCTTTCGACAAAAATGTTTTAAACCCTTCTACATCTAATTTCCAAGAACTCTCCTCTTAACTAACCACCTATTTCTCACTAACCTCCTTTCTTCGCCTTTTAGTCACTCATGACATCAGTCTAGGTATCATGCCATTCTATACACTCAAATGCTTTGCAATGATTGCTGCACATATTTAATGCTATAAACCTACCATGATCTTAAACTTCAATGTGTCCATGTATATAAATAACCTCCTTTTGAAATTTAAAAATTTTACATTCTTTTCAATGTAACCATGAATATTGATTGTCATCTTGTTGTACATGTGGAGCTTTTCTCCTCGGGCCTCCGCTGAAAATGGACATATATCCAGTCGGACTCTCGCTGTTAACAAATGTAAAATAAAATAAATAAAAATATGCCTTTTATTAGGATAGTAATAATGTTATGTTTTACTGTAAAAATACTGATCATATAATACTGTATATAGTATTGACTTTTCATCTTGACATGTTGTACCGTATTTTTCTTGTTTCTGTATGCAGATTTTCTTTATTCCCTAAACAATACTTATTTCTCTAGTGTAAGTTAATAACTATTGCTTTAAGTATTCTTATATGTACTGTAGTGGAATATTTCTCCCCAGGCCTCTGTTGAAAACAAGCGTCTTTCCCAGTCAGACTTTCCCTGTGAACAAATGCAAAATAAACAAAATAAAAATATTAAGACAAACATTGAAAGTTTTGGTTGAATGTAAATGTGCATGTAGGTTTTGATATAGTTTTAGGAAAAGTGGACATTACTATGAGAAGTACAGAAATGATGGTCCAATGAGAGTGTTACTATTGTTTCACCAATATATCATGTTTATTTTCTGGTGTTATTCATATGATACAAAGTATGTTTCTGTTTTGTTGTTGTTAAAAAAAAAAATATATATATATATAAAATTATCTATACATACAATATTGTGGAGAATTTATAAAGATTATTGTGAGGTAACTCAGATTATTTAATCTTTAAACCATATGACATGGCCTTGCAAAATGTTTAATTCGGCAATGAATATCAAGACAATAGACACACACATACATTTTATGTGAGCTATTAATATGTTGTACCTCATCCTAACCAATATTACATTAGCTTATATCTGATTTACACAAGGAATAAGCTGAGAGTACATTCTTGCTTTACTTATAAGCCATATAGAAATTATGTCACTGAGAAAAAATAAAGAAGGAAGCACAGAAAGAAGTGAAGCATGAGGAGCAGGAAGGGACGTCAAAAGGCAAAACGAATGATGATAACGCAGCTATACGTATCAAATTATTCAAAACATCATGGCAAATGTACAAAGATTTCACTTATTAGTTAGGCCTGGTTAACTTTATTTTCTCCCCTCTGAATGCAAGCTTTCAGGTTTCCTCATCAGTCTACCCACACTATGTGGGGTAAAAGGTAATCCGGTAAGCTGTCACGCACACAACCATTGGACTTTGGAGATAAATTCACCTCTGATGGCTGACATGGGCACCTGCATTACTGAACAGGTATCCTATACTTTCCCTATAGTTTCCTTGTGGTATGTGTATACTTCCACACACATGCCTCCATAAGAGCTAGAAGTAACAGTCTGAGATCACCAATCACCAAAGTGTTCCACCTGCTGTGAACATACAAGCCTTTGCTTGCATAGAACAGTTGGTTGACCAGGAGTACCATTCACCTTTCAACTAGATTGATGACTCAGCATATTCCACTAACTTTGACCCTCTATTCCTACACTTTCCCAGCACCTAAGTCAATAACTGATGTTATGTCATGTGGTCATTACTCCGATCTTTATCCCTGTATATCACTGAGGCAGAAAAACATGCTGGATTAACATTATTCCAGAATGCATAGCACCAAAGCATCTTTAATGTAACAGGGAAAGGTAAAGGCCATAGTCATATACCAGATTTAACCCTGTTTCAGATCTGTCAGACTGCCATAACTGAAAAAAAAAACATTTTCCGGCATTAACATGAATTTAGTTCATGAGTAGGATAAATTAATCAAGAATCTCAGGGGATCAAGAAATTGTATATGACTGCAAAAGAGTAAGAAGCATTTTCATTCAGACTGTTCAGTAAATCCATTTGCTTCACTAGAATGTTTAAGCTGTTCTTAGAAAATACCAGCTATATCTGTGCTGCTTTAATAATTTGTCATTAATTATTTGTTTAAAGACTGTCAGTTTCCGCTGACTGCAGAAGTGATGAAGCCTGCTCAGTCTCCCTTTCTAGCATATAATTATCTTGCTTACAAGATTTTAACACTTTACAGAAGAAAAGTCACCTAAAGAGAGGATGTTTCATGGGCTGTATTTCTATTGTCTAGTCAATTTAATAACTGCATTTCTGCATTTCCTCAAAGAAATGCAATTCAATAACTGCATTTCTGTGAGGAAATGAATTTGATGGTTGTTGTTTCAAAGCCTGAGAAATAGCAAATGCAGCTTATGAAAACAAACTAAAATAAACCTTGCTGTGACTCACAAGTGTTCTCTGAAATCTAGTTTACACATGTTTATACTTGCAATATTGTTCACCAGCTCTAATGTATCTCTGCCTTCCAACCCATTTACCGAAGCGTCTCCGACAAATGAATATCTGAAAATTGAATTAAGGTTGCTCAAGCATTAGGATTATTTAGTTCTGTGGAACACACTCAGCAAGTACTTCTTTATTACTTGCAGAAGGCTATGTCTTGCAGCAATTGAACAGAAATCATCAGACTGCATACAACATCCATACATTCCAAACTTTTGTCTTTTTCCCTTGGTAGTTCCTGCCCTTTCTTATCACTGTGAACTGTACATTATTTCAAATTAAAACAAACCAATGGGTGAAAGAAATAGGTGCACACGTAGGCAGCTCCACTCTATCTATGGACTTTATTGCAATCACAAGTTAAGCACTTTCATGCAGCTTGTAACAAGGACTTCATCAGAACAATAAAAATTCCAATTAAGTAGTTTAAAAAGCTTCCACATTTAATCACATGCTCAAAACCAACCAATAAAGCAAACCCCATTGTAAAACCACCACTGTTGTAATAATAATAATCAAAAACCTAGAATCCAAATGCATGTAACCATTTTTCTTTTTACAATAAACAACTCATAAATTTCAAAACACATGAGAAAATGGTCACACATGTTAAATTACACTTCAAAAGACCACAATTTTAAAATACTAACCATAGAAATGCTTTCATTTAAACCACGATACAAATAGGCATGTAATTTGTTCTGCCACCTAAGCTCTTTAAGTTCAATATATTCATTCCATGGACCACCCCGAGATCTTTTTTAACAACATCAATTCCCATAAAACCAAAAGTATGCCCAGGAAACTTAAGTACATGCTTAGAAAGTGAATTATTAACATTCTGTTTTATAATATCAGACACATGCTCATATATGCATTCCCTGAATTTCCTTTTGGTTTTGCTAACAAAAAGTACAGTGCTGGCATAAAGCTAAATACACAATACTAATGGAATTACACTTACAAAAAAATGACGTTTTAATAAAAAATTATTAATAGTTATACTTTCCTTCTCTACAATATACTTATGTTGCTTACAACAACCACACCTAAAATTACCAGATTTTTTGCAGGAACTCCTTAAAATACTGTCATAACCACTTTCAAAAATATTTTTAACAGTTTTACCCCTTTTAAACAAAATTTGAGGTTTTACCCCGATAATATCAGTATATTCATCAAAACATAAACAAATACTCCAATTCTTATGTAAAATATCACATATATGTTCATGGTCAATTGTATAGGTGGTAACAAAAGAATAAAAAAAAACATTTTTATTATTCTTAGAGCAGATGAATTCAGGCTCTTCTATCAGATGGAGGGGTTTAAATGTCCCCATTTGTCTCTTATAAAGAACTTCCTGTCTCATTTGTTCAATTAAATAGTCAGGATACCCACACAACTTGAACATACATGCTAAAGTTTGTGATTCGATATCAGACATATCATCATTAGTAATCACTGTGGATATTCTGACATACTGGCCTTTAACTATCCCCCTTTTCTGATGAATCAGATGCTCGCCTGTATAGTGTAACAAACAGAGTACGTAGATTTTCTATAGATGTTGCTAATAAATCTCCTATTTTCAACATCCTTAGAAAGTTCAACATCTAAATAATCGTTTCGAGAGGGGCTAAAGGTACAAATGAACTTAAAAAATGGTGTGGTGTTGTTCAGATATGTTAGAAAATTACCTAATCAATATCTGGCACTCCAGTTGTAGTGTTACTGTCAGTATAAAATACCAGAAGTATTGCTAACATTCCAATTTGCCATCTATAAATGGTAGTAAATACGAGTAGCTTACCTTGAAGTGAACATACTTACTTCTCATGCTGACACAGACACATCCTCATAATTGCGGTTTCCATAAATATAAATACCTTTTTATGCCTAACAATACCTTAAGCCACAATTCAAGAGTTTTATTTGTTGAATGAGGATTCACATAATGATTATGGTGTTCACCTTATAGAAACAAAGTACAAGGTTTGGTTGTCACCTTTATCAGGCAGTTGGTGCAGAAGATTAAGGAACTGTCAATAAGCTGTTTCCTGTGATCCAGTGGTCCAGGGTTTTATTTCCTCAGCCTCCACTGCTTAACTGTATAATACTAAGCAAGTCAAGCTGAGTCTGAAAAAAGGTCCATGGGAGATATTCTGCCATAGTAAACAAAGAATTATGTACTATTTGTTTATTGGCATTTGTGTACTAGGAAAGTCTGACTAGACAGTGCTGTTTTTTCAGCAGAGGCCTAGGAAGAAAAGCTGCATTATATAGACGTCATGGACGTCATTGGCATTGTTTAATCATTTATATTCAGTTTCATTCATGAGCAATAGTTCCATTATTCAAACATCATTGAAATCAATTATATCATTTACAGACTGTTCCATTAAAATAACAGTTACAATATGTTTTTTTTTTATATATAAATACAGGGAGGTGTATGCAGTGCAATATCATCGGTATGCATAGTTTGTCAGGTTTTATGTAAGAATATTTGTTACTATAAAGTCTTGTTCAAAATCTACGACAGGAAGATAAGATAAAGAGCCAGAGCAGCCCAAAGAAAGGAAGGCGTACAGAAGGCACTACAAAGATAAAGGAGATAAGATGATAGAGGAGGGTATAGTTGTGACAATAGTGCATTACGTTTTGTGCAAGAAATGGTTATGCTATGGATTCATATAGCTGTATTCTTACCAGTTTAGCATGAAGTGGTGCAGGTACAGGTGCAGAGCTATTTATCTATTAGGCGGTGCTTCAGCTGACATATAACTTTTTCAGGATGCAGATCGTTCTTTGGAACGGGACAGTATTCCAGCTTTTAGCAATGTAGTATAAATACATTCTTGTATTTTCTTAATCATTATGGTTTATTTCATTTTGGTTCAGACTTGTACTAGAAATAGATAACTAAGATTTCAGTGTGTTTAATTGTGAATAAGTGTTGTGTCTTTGCTGTTAAAGTGTAGTACATATATCAGCACGTGTCTACTGACTTTTTACTCTAGGTTGCAGTAATAGCATCAAAGTTTGTCTTTCTGCTAATAATGTGTAGAAATTGAATTATCAAGTTTCTACTGACTGGGTGTTTTACAGTAGGATACAGTGTAATCAACATTTTTCTTGTTGTTGTTTACTGCAGTTACATCAAGTCTATAGTCTGTTGCCATCTGGCTAAGTGTTCTTTCTTTTTTCTCTCTCTCTCTCTCTTTTCTTTTTCCCTGCTAATCTGCAGTACATATGTTTATGTTATGTACACATGTTTCCACTAACTTCTACTGAAGGCTTCTATTGTAATACCTGATTTTATGTTTGTATGAGCAGCACAGTTACTGGATAATGTAGGTGATTGTTAGTATATGAGAGTTTCTGTTTGGGAAGAGTTTTGTCATTCTCTAGAGTTGCTTCCTTTTCTATTTTTATATAAGTTAAACTCTCTAGGTGGCTGCCTTTTCTAAGTGCTTAAATATCAGATTTACAGATTGTATGTTGTGTAGCAAAGAGTGGGAACTAACGGATAGGCTTGCCTGCTGTCCCTCTAACATCTGTAAACTTACATCTCAGTAACCCCACTCTTGCATGCATACACATATCTCTCGTTAGTAGTTAGTTTAGTTAGTTAGTAGTTGTTGTGTGGGAAGGAGTGGGAACTAATGGATAGGCTTGCCTGCTGTCCCTCTAACATCTGTAAACTTACATCTCAGTAACCCCACTCTTGCATGCATACACATATTTCTTGTTAGTAGTTAGTTAGTTTAGTTAGTTAGTAGTTGTTGTGTGGGAAGGAGAGGGAACTAATGGATAGGCTTGCCTGCTGTCCCTCTAACATCTGTAAACCTACATCTCAGTAACCCCACACTTGCATGCATAGACATATCTCATGTTAGTTTAGTGTATTTTTCTTTCTGCCCTTCTATACTGTGGAAGCCACCATTTTTGTTTTTAGTAATCCCAAAGTTGCATACCTACAAATATCTCCTCTATGCTTATTGTTCTGTTTAAAGGTCAGAAAGCTGAAATGCAAAACTGTGAAATATAGTGCACTACTCTTGTTTGCCAAGCATTACTTAAGGTGGATGAGTATAGACAAATAGTACTGTACCTGACTAGTTCAACCATCAAGAAATCCTTAACTTTTTCTCTCTCTTTCCCTCCCAGTGAAACAAGCACATATTCCTTCTGCAGCAGCATCAGCAGTCAGACTTATCATATTGTGCTACCTAAAGAACTTGCAAAGCTGAATTTCACCAGCAGTTAGCAAAAAGTACACAAGCAACAACTAAAGTTAAATCTATGTAAGGCAATATGCAAATAACTTAATGTATGTCTAGATTGCATTGTTTTGTAGTGTTGAATCTGCTGGAAGGATATCCCAGGATATCCCCATCCCCACTCATAGGCCTTTTACTGCTGAAGGTGAAGCTACATTAACCCTTCAGCATATTTCACTCTTATCAGTGTAACATATCCCTTGAAAGACATTGAAAAGTCCATAAATATAAAATTAGATGCTATGACTCGAGACAAGTATTTAGAGTTCAGACAACTTGTCTTTTGTATCCATTAACATCCTACCTCACTGACTGTTTATGGTGGTAAACCTTCTGGGGGGTTCTTCCTGCTCCGTTTGCTCCACTCACTCCGCTCCCCTACCCTTCCCTCTTATCCCACCCTCCCCAAACACCTCTACTCTTATCCTAAGCAAACCACTCCCCCTCATTACTATGATCCAATTACATACAACCCAACCTTGTCCACACCCACATTTCATGCACAACTTACTTTCTTTTATTTAGCCAAACTTATCTGCTCTCCCTTACATCCACCCCTTGGACTCACATGCCCACTGCTATACTTTTTGCATCTTACTCTACTCTACCATCACAATACAATCACCATCTCAAACTATTTTAAATAAACTCCAGGTTTACCACCTTGTCTTCTACTATACGTACAAACTGGCATTGCACCATAATTTTACTACTGAAGAATCACATCAGCCCCACCCATCCTTATCACAAACTGCAAGGTAAAACACCTAACCACATTATCAAAGCCCACTCTGAAGTCAAAACATTCCAACCTTACTTTCAGCTGCACACATATCACATGATAATGTTTATTTACACTGTACTACATTCAAACACACAAATTCCACGTTTACTATTTTTAAACCCACTATCACAGTTGACATGCTCCTCTTAACTTGCCTGGCCTCTTTGCTCTTAATTCCCAGCCTCACTACAGCTATATATTTGCTCCTAACTTGCCTGGCCTCTTTACTCTTAATTCTCAACCTCACTACAGCTATATCTCTGCTCTTAACTTGCCTGGCCTCTTTGCTCTTAATTCCCAGCCTCACTAAAGCTGTATCTTTGCTCCTAACTTGCCTGGCCTCTTTACTCTTAATTATCAGCCTCACTACAGCTATATCTCTGCTCCTAACTTGCCTAGCCACTTTGCTCTTAATTCTCAGCCTCACTACAGCTGTATCTTTGCTCCTAACTTGCCTAGACTCTTTGCTCTTAATTCTCAGCCTCACTACAGCTATATCTTTGCTCCTAACTTGCCTGGCCTCTTTACTCTTAATTCCCAGCCTCACTACAGCTATATCTTTGCTCCTAACTTGCCTGACCTCTTTACTCTTAATTCTCAACCTCACTACAGCTACATCTTTGCTCCTAACTTACCTGGCCTCTTTACTCTTAATTCCCAACCTCATTACAGCTATATCCTCACATACCCCCACACACCAATACACAACAACCTCCTCTAACCCTCTCCCCAATAAACAACACAGCTTCTCATGTATCTCCTCCCAGCTTTTCTCCTATATCTTCCCATTCTATTCAAGCCACAAACTGGCCTCCTCACCTCCTATGAAACCACACTTGACACCAGTACTCTCACCTAGGAATAAAAACACTTCCCATGGTACACATTCCTCATTACCTATCTACTCAAATGTGGAGACATACATCCTAACCCTGGCCCACCCTCTAATCCTAACCACAAGAGTAACCACAAAGACGTCCGGACAATCAATAAATCAGTTCTTTAAACCATCCAGGCATGTCCAAAGCGCAGTTTCAGGTATACACTCCAGTCCAGCTGGTGAATCTGGGAATCTTGAGGGAATGTTACAATTGCCTTATGTACACAGACAACCCTCTCCTCCTTCCAACAAACTCAAATATATGTGAGAGATGCAACTATACAGCCAAACTGGAGGCTGAGTTCTCTCAACCCAAGACTGGCACAGTCAGTCAGGAGGAGAAGGAAACCACTCGCCCCACACAACCAGTCTCACATAGACCAATCGCACCAGCAAACAAGACACATAAACTCACAAAAACATACTTGGAGAATCTAAATAAAAATCTGCCAAAGCAACAGAGACCTCCAAAGCAGACATCCAAGCAACTGCTACCCCACAACAACTTTCACGTATCACATACTTCACAAAGTCAGTGTGCCACGCAGTCGCAGCCCCTAAGGCTAAATAACACACCTAATACACTAGTAATTGGAGACTCTATCGACAGGCACACTGATGTCCCACTCACCAGACTGAACAAGGAGAAGGTCACTGTAAGCTGCCTGTTGGGTGCCAGGATCCACCACATAACACAAGCACTCAGGTCACTCCACAGCAGGTACAAATATGACTCTGTCATTGTCCATGTTGGTGTGAATTACCTGAGATGTACCTCCCTGGACTACATGAAAAGAGACATAGAGGAGCTCTCTGATCATGTACCCCAGGCCGGTATGACCCTGACCCTGAGTAGCATCTTGCCCTCACCAAGAATGATGCCACAGTATAAAGACAAAATTATCAATTTTAACAATTAGCTAAGCTATTGGTGTCATTCAAAGAGGATCCAGTGTCTGTCAGCCTGGGATGACATGCTCGACAAGTCATATTGCTTCGCCAGGGACGGCTTGCACCTGTCACCCTTAGGCTTTTGAATACTGGCTAAGGCTCTTGCCACCCCCATAGTGCCTTTATTAGGCAAGGCTCAAAAGACAAACCCACCTCCATAGACAAGACCAGAAACAAAAAACTAAGGGTAAAGCTACTCAACGCCAGAAGTCTAAACCTCAAGATGCACACACTCATGGCACTCCTCAGTATGGAGAAAATCGATATCTGTGCAGTAACAGAAACCTGGTTCAAGGCCCCAGAGAGCACCCCAGCACTACCAGGATTCAACTCATGCCATTCTTTTCGGGCCCAGAACTCAGACCGAAATACTAAAGTCAGGAGAGTATCCATTTTCATCAAGGATACACACACCTCCAGGTTAGTGGCACTGCACGAGGCAGCGGAAACCATCCATGTGCAACTAACAGTAGGTAAAACTGCTTTTCAGTTTGTAGCCTGCTACAGATCACCTACCTTGTCTCAGGATCCCCACTCAGCATTCCTGAAAACATTGGAAAATATGAAGGTCTCACCAAACACAATGATATTGGGGGGGATTTCAACTACCCAAACATTGATTGGGAAAACTGTTCAAGTCCCAACTCTTTCGCCCAACGGTTCATGGAGTTTATAAACTCAAATGCCATGGAACAACTGGTCACCGCTCCCACAAGAGGGGACAACATATTGGACTTGGTCATCACCAACATGGGGGCTCAATGTTCCACATCAGAGGTAAACCCTTCGTTGGTAAGATCAGACCATAAACTAATCACAATGGACATCCACATCCCGACCCCACCCCCAGCCAAGGAAACCACTGTGAAAAATTTCTCAAAAGCAAACTTCACACTTCTCAAGACCGAGGTGGAAAGTTTCAAAGCCCCCAGGCTAATGGAAAATGCTACCCAAACCACAGAATCCTTTACAAATGCACTCTATGAGCACCTACAGGAATGCATGGATCGTGCCATCCCAAGTAAAACCAAGACTCACTCCTCCAAAAACAGGAGAACAGTCTGGTGGACCCCAGCCATAAATAAGATATACAACAGAAGGAGGAAACTATTACATGATAAAGCAAAATCCTAAAAAGGGAAGGCATCCCTGATCAGTACTAGCAAGAAACTTCGATCCCTCATAAAATCATCAAAGGCTAGCTTTGAAAGAAAAATCACCAAAGACTCTAAAGATAATCACAAAGTGTTCTTTAGCTATGTCAAGAATCTGGGTGGCAACTCTCAGATCTGCTCTGAGCTGGTGCAAAATGGGACAAAATACACTGAACCCACTAACATTGCCAACATCCTGGTGGACAGGTTCAGTGCAAATTTTACTCCCCCTTCCCCCCCAAAAGGGCCAGTGTCTATCCCAGAAGAATGCAGTCCCCCAGACACCACAGACACACAGGTGAAAGCAGCCCTCTCCAAAGTAAAAAACACAGCATCAATGGGACAGGATGGTATCCCTGGCTGCATCTTACACGAGCTCCAAAATGAACTAAACCCTCACATAAATTTACTGTTCCAATTCAGCCTTACCACAGCTTATGTACCCAAAGAATGGCGTACAGCAACAGTGATCCTGTTCCATAAAGGTGGTGCCACAACGGATCCAGGAAACTATTGCCCTATAAGCCAAACTAGCCTGGTCTGCAAGGCTATGGAGTGCATCATCATGGATCTCATAAACAAAGACATTGAGAACCTCCAAACACTGGACCCTACCCAATTCAGCTTTGTTAAAGGCAGATCTTGCCTCTTAAACCTAGTTGACTTCTTCAAAATAGTAACCAAAACCATAGATGAGGGAAAGGTAGACCACACAGCCTACCTGGACCTTGCAAAGGCCTTCGACGCAATACCCCACTCTGGCATCTTAAATAAGCTTACCAGCTTAAATATTAACCCATATGTCACAAGATGGGTTGCAAACTGGCACAGGGATAGAACTCACATGGTCAGAGTCATGGGTGCCATGTCCAACTCTAAGCCATTTACAAGTGGTGCCCCACAGGGTTCAGTCCTGGGACCTCTCTTGTTCGGTATATACTTCTCTGAGGTACAGGCAAACATGGGAGGACTGTGGCTTACCAAGTTCGCAGATGATTGCAAACTGGGAGCCATAATCGACTCGCCGGCTGAAACAAGCATCCTCCAGAAGGGCCTTACAGAGACGGATACCTGGTGTCAGAACCATGGCCTCAAGCTAAATGCCAAAAAGTGCATAGTCATCCCCTTTGGGAAAAACAAAGTGCCCACAAACTACCACATAGGAGGTAATCCACTAAGTACGGAAGAAGTAATTAGGGATCTGGGACCCAAGTAGATAGTAACCTCTCCTTTGACAATCACATTGCCAAAGTGGTTAGGAAAACCTTCTATATAGCTCACCTAATCACAAAAGGGTTCACATCTAGATCAAGAGAGGTCATTGTGCCCCTCTACTCATCTCTCATCAGGCTCATAATTGAGTACAATGCCCCATTTGGGATGTACCTTAACTGACACCTGTAACAGCTGGAGAGACCTCAAAAATACCTCACCAAGAGGATCGTGGGCCTCAAACAGATGCCTATGCAACTCGACTAAAGAAACTCCAGCTCTACTCAGTTGCTTACCGCCTACTCAGAGGCGATCTCTGCCTGACGTACAAGGCCATGTCTAACCCGGAATTGTTGGACATGCTCCACCTCAAGAAAACAAAATCCATTAGAGCTACATGCTCCAGGGATTTAAACCTTAGCACAACAATAAATAGGACATGCTGGAGGGATAGATTCATATCCCAAAGGCTTCCCTCATTCTGGAATAGAATCCCAGTCCATGTTAGGCAGAGCCCCTCGCTGACCCTCTTCAAGAGAAATCTTGATGAGTGGATGGGAAATCGTAAATTTACTCCTGGGATCACTTCTATGGCCCTGCTGGACAGAGGCTCAGGAATCTAGTCTAAAAGGGAGGCGAAAGCCAACACATTCTGGCTAGGCTTATAAATGCCCTAGGGCAGATAGCCTAGTACCTACCTATGAATCTATGAACCTATAAACATACTTACACTTACCCTTAGAAGTATATGAAATAAAATAACCCCACTGCATGCCTGGATTGATCAAAATAAACCTGACATAACCCTTATTGAAACATGGCTACATCCCAATGTAAAAGACTCAGAAATAATACCGCCAAACTTTGCAATAACCAGAAGAGACAGATCCAGAAAAAAAGGGGGAGGGATAGCACTTCTATATCCCTCTACACTCAACATCACACCCTATACCAGTAATATACCCATCTTTTCCACTGCTGAGGTACTAATCTCCTTTTTAAACCTTAATATATCAAAAATAATTTGCATAATAGTAATATATATCCCACCAGGTAACAATATGCCAGTGTTGGAAAATATTTTATCCTGGATATCCCACACAATAAACCTTAAAACAATAATCTTAAGAAATGTGAATACAGATTGGCAAACCATACTTCCGACTCCCCCACAAATAGTATAAATCTGTATGTTTTTTCTCAGTTTATCAATGCTCCAACAAGATACAGCAAACATCTTGCCTACCAATCCACCTTAGACTAGATTCTAGTATCCCACCCTGCTAATTACCCCTCTTCTGGTACACTGCCTAGCTCCCTGAGCAATCATTTACCAGCTTACTCCCTTAGAACAAATTCCCAACAACTAAGTACAGACTATAAAATCAGCTAGGAACTCAATTAATTTTTGTCAGCATAAATTCAACAATCTCCTACAGGAAATAGACTGAACACCCCTTAAACAACTCTTAATGATGTTGTACTATACTTTAAAAACACCTTCCTTCACATACTTAATACACTATCACCCATTCATATGAAAAGAATCAAAAGGAACTCAGCACCATGGCTCTCTAAAGAATGTAAACACCTGATGAAGCAAAGGGACCTAGCCTGGTCAACCTGGAAACAAAACAAAAATGAACAAAATCATGTTAATTTCAAAACACTACGTAACAATGTGACAAAACTAATCAACAAAGATAAGAAATCATATTATTCCCAGCTTCAATTCCAGCATAAAATCAACCCCAGTAAATTTTGGCACTCCATATCTTCTCTACTTAACCCAGGAAGAAATGTAAAGCACACCCTATCACCTGATACCCCTCCACTACAAATAGCCGAAAACTTTAACAAGCACTTCATAAAATCAATTTCAGACACCCCTAATGCTGGACCCCCCACCCTTCAACCTATTCGGACACCGACCCCAGGCCATTAACTACTTCTAACCCTGTCATTACTAACCCCCATACTCAATAAAATGTCATACTCACTGACACCATTACGAAACTGCTACAAAAACTAAAACCCTGCTCTACTTCAACTGACAATCTCCCCCATACTACCTTAAACTGGCTGCTAACTCAGTTGCCTACCCAATCAGTATCCTTATAACTAGGTCTTTATCTGAATCAGAAGCACCTACCATATGGAAACAATCTCACATCACCCCCATCCACAAAGGAGATAACTCTTTTGATCCATCCAGTTTCCGTCCTATATCCATCTTGTTACCCATATCCAAAATTCTCGAGAGAGGTATCCATCAGCAGGTAATGCAATATCTATTGCAAAACAATCTTTTAACCAAAACCCAACATGGCTTCCAACCTAGCCACAGCACAGTTATAGCCCTATTATCTTTTACAGACACCATGAACAAGGTCAGAGATGCAGGATGCTATACAGTCTCAGTATTCCTAGATCTCTCCAAGGCCTTTGATACAGTGTCTCACCCATTACTTTTGAACACACTGTCTAACTTAGGCTTCTCACATAACACATGGTTTCAGAACTACCTCAAGGATCATAAACAAGCAGGGAAATGGTCCAACAAATTCTCACTCTTTCTCCACAACCCTACTGGTGTCCCCCCAAGGCTCCATCCTAGGACTGCTACTCTTCAACATTTTCACAAGCAGCCTTCACACTGCCTCTCACCCTGGGACACTCATTCAACATGATGACGATTCCACCATAATCTGCACTGCTCAATCACTAAATCACTTGGAGACTGCCTTCCAGACTATCTGCAAATATACAGAGCTGAGTATATATTTTTTTGGTTATAGAGTTTGTTAATTGTTGCTTAGATCTCTGTTGAAACTGTTGTCTCCCTGTTCTGAGAGACTGCTTTCCAATCTCTCTGCAAATATACAGAGCTGAGTATATATATTTTTTGTTTTTAGAGTTTGTACAGTTAGTTGTTGCTAAGATCTCTGTTGAAACTGCCCCCCCCCCCCTATTTTCTGCTGTATCTTTAGTTGGTATAACTGTTTTTTGCCAGCTTGTGTATCTAACTCAAGGATCACTTGCATAAAATTTGACCTGTTAGTAACAGCCTGCATTTAATTGCTGGAACCTGTGTTCTGAGAGACTGCCTCCCAGACTATCTGCAACTATACAGAGCTGAGTATATATTTTTTGGTTATATAGTTTGTTAATTGTTGCTTAGATCTCTGTTGAAACTGTTGTCGCCCTGTTCTGAGAGACTGCTTTCCAATCTCTCTGCAAATATACAGAGCTGAGTATATTTTTTTGTTTTTAGAGTTTGTACTGTTAGTTGTTGCTTAGATCTCTGTTGAAACTGTTTTGTCCCACCCCCACTCTCCCTATTTTTGGTGTGTAGTTTAAATTTGGTGGCTTTTGCTGTTGCCCGCCCCACTGTAGATTTGATCTGGGACACTCCCCTAATCCCATCTCTTTACCACATTCTACCAAATAAACTCTTTCTGCACTTGCTTTTAGTCCTTTTTAATTTAATTGCATTTTTTTAAACTGTGTTTGGTCTAATATTGTTACATACTCAAGTGTGCTAGCTTGCACTGCATGTGAATTGTTTTTACTACTGTTTTTGCTACTTTTCTGTAAAAAAAAAAAACTGTAAGCCTTTTTCCTACCTATCCTGTAACTAGTGCTCCACATACAGATTTATGGTGTATCCAGGACTGTATGTAAGATTCTGAGCCCCCCAAGCCTTTGTCCCAGTCCTCTTCAATAATACACATCACACCAAATGACATTTGACGACTTTAATTAAAATTTCCATAACGTAGCTTTGATCACCAACTTTATTAATTACAGCTATTCATGATATAATTGATTCTAAATACAGCATAACATCTCTTCTCCGCCTACCCCCATTGATAAATAACCATACTCTCCTATCAATGAAAAGAGGGAGGGTGGGTGGGTAGCAAGTCCATGCCAAAATGTGATTGCTTAACCCAGCTACACTAGCCTAAACCTCTTAAGCCCCTCCCCATCATTATCTCATTTCCTCCCAGCTATCCCTGCCTCCACTTAACCCTTTCACCTCCCCAACCTACATAACTCCCCCCTAATATTAAACCTAATCCCCCTATGAAAATGTTCCGGGACAACTTAGTTTATTGCCAAACTTCATTTGTCCTGGTCCCCTTCAATAATACACATCACACTAAATGACATTTGATGACCTTTATTAAAATTTCCATAACATAGCCTTGATCACCAACTTTATTAATTACAACTATTCATGATATAATTGATTCTAAATACAGCATAACATCCTTGTAATGTTAATCAGGGCAGTGTACCTACTCACCCTGCCCAACAAGCAGCGTCCATACCTCAGCTTGCTTACTTTACTTATAAAGCTGCGTCCCAACTCACTTCATACACCATCCATTGAATTACCTTCCAACAAATAAGCGCCATCCTTACCTCAGCTTGCTTAGCTATTCAGCAAGCTTCCTCCAACTAATCATTTCCTTTCCCCAGATCCTTGAAATGAACATCCGGACATCAGAGGGGGAACAGAAGAGGGCAAGCCTATCCCTCTTCTCCACCTACCCCCACTGATAAATAACCCAACTCCCCTACCAACAAAAAGAGGGAGGGTGGGTGGGTAGCAAGTTCACGCCAAAATGTGATTGCTTAACCCAGCTACACTAGACTAAACCTTTTAAGACCCTCCCCATCATTATCTCATTTCCTCCCATCTATCCCTGCCTCCACTTAACCCTTTCACCACCCCAACCCACTTAACTCCCCCCTAATATTAAACCTAATCCCCCTATGAAAATGTCCCGGGACAACTTAGTTTGTTTCCAAACTTCATTTGTCCAGGTCCCCTCCAGTAATACACATCACACCAAATGACATTTGACGACCTTTATTAAAATTTCCATAACATAGCCTTGATCACCAACTTTATTAATTACAACTATTCATGATATAATTGATTCTAAATACAGCCTAACATCCTTGTAATGTTAATTAGGGCAGCGTACCTACTCACCCTGCCCCAGTAAGCAGCGTACATACCTCTACTCATTTAATTTACTTATGAAGCAGCGTCCCATCTCACTTCATACACCATTCCTTGTAATGTTAATCAGGGCAGCGTACCTACTCACCCTGCCCAACAAGCAGCGTCCATACCTCAGCTTGCTTACTTTACTTATAAAGCTGCGTCCCAACTCACTTCATACACCATCCATTGAATTACCTTCCAACAAATAAGCACCATCCTTACCTCAGCTTGCTTAGCTATTCAGCAAGCTTCCTCCAACTAATCATTTCCTTTCCCCAGATCCTTGAAATGAACATCCGGACATCAGAGGGGGAACAGAAGAGGGCAAGCCTATCCCTCTTCTCCACCTACCCCCACTGATAAATAACCCGACTCCCCTACCAACAAAAAGAGGGAGGGTGGGTGGGTAGCAAGTTCACGCCAAAATGTGATTGCTTAACCCAGCTACACTAGACTAAACCTTTTAAGCCCCACCCCATCATTATCTCATTTCCTCCCAGCTATCCCTGCCTCCACTTAACCCTTTCACCGCCCCAACCTACTTAACTCCCCCCAATATTAAACCTAATCCCCCTATGAAAATGTCCCGGGACAACTTAGTTTGTTTCCAAACTTCATTTGTCCAGGTCCCCTTCAGTAATACACATCACACCAAATGACATTTGACGACCTTTATTAAAATTTCCATAACATAGCCTTGATCACCAACTTTATTAATTACAACTATTCATGATATAATTGATTCTAAATACAGCCTAACATCCTTGTAATGTTAATCAGGGCAGTGTACCTACTCACCCTGCCCCAGTAAGCACCGTACATACCTCTACTCACTTAATTTACTTATGAAGCAGCATCCCATCTCACTTCATACACCATTCCTTGTAATGTTAATCAGGGCAGCGTACCTACTCACCCTGCCCAACAAGCAGCATCCATACCTCTGCTCGCTTACTTTACTTATGAAGCAGCATCCCAACTCACTTCATACACCATCCATTGAATTACCTTCCAACAAATAAGCACCATCCTTACCTCAGCTTGGTTATCTATTCAGCAAGCTTCCTCAAACTTACTCATTTCCTTTCTGCAGATCTTTGAAATGAACATCCGGACATCAGAGGGGGAACAGAAGAGGGAAAGCCTATCCCTCTTTTCCACCAACCAGCCTGACCAGGCTGTTCCCCTTCCCTTCTACCCAAAATTGTTAATCCATTTCCCATAAAGGGAAGGGTCAAGCCAAACATCATTGGTGTACCCATCATCTGTAAAGCACCTTAGAATCCCGTCATAAACCCCTTTGCCATGCCATCACTGAAACATACCCTAATGAAACTAAATAAAGTAGGATTACTGTGACCCCGTTGTAACACCAGAACATCCACACCAAGAGAACACATACATTTTTAGCCCATTGCCTTCAAAGCTGAAATCATGGCTCAACCTGAATGTATTGACAGCCTATAACAACAACAAAATCACAAGCTATAACCCCTTGAAATAAAGACGGCACCCATCCAAACTAATAGCAAGTCTCAAACCCAAGACCTTGTTAACAGTTGCATATCACCTTAGCCCACCCACTACCCAGTTCTATATGTGTAACAACTCCATTAGAGTAGGGAATAGTCTAACTCCAAAACTTTAATGTCCTAACCTTAGATGGCAGAAATCCAGCACCCTTTGACCTAGTTCCTGAAAACTCACCTATGCTCTGCAATGCAATACTCTACATGCCAAGCCATAAACACCCCCAATTCACTCATTACCAAACCATTCTTAACCCCTGTTTGTCCCTAGCCTTTCCACTCCAAAGCTCTTTCTTTGTTACTTATACCACTAGTATCCTACAGCTGCCTTATCCTGCAACTGGGTTTCCTTAAACCTTCTAACGCCCCTGTAACAATGCACCCAGTTTCTAAAACTATGCCAACACAGCCACCTACCTACCATGCTTCCTAAAACCCTATCTAGAAAATTCACCCAACCACCAAGCGACATGACCCTTATGCTATTCTGTAAAACCTTAACCTGGTATATAACATTAACACTACCTACTCAAGAGACAAATGTGTCACCCCAAAATGCCACCCATTAGGAACAAACTCTAGCATCATGTCAAACACCTCCTTTGCCCTTCCCCCACATACGGTTCGAAGTGGATGAGTTACTACAACCACCCAAGGTTCCAAGAATGCAAGGATTGAACTTCACTGGTTTGCAGGAGCCATAGGGCTGTAGCCTAATAAGTTCCTGTGCTCATATGAACATTGTGACTCAACGCATCCTGTGGGATCCCCACACTCCCCATAAACCATCCCCGACAGTTTTTCCCTTTGGTCCCCTTACCTAAGTCTTCCATACTTGCCCCCTATACCAATGCAATAATCAGCTCCCACTAATTAAATGCAGAGCTCAAACATGCCTTACTAAGATTACTCAGACCCTCCTTGTTCCCCATTCAAGTGGCAAGAACATCCATCCTATCAAAAACAACAACTTTCAAATCCCTTTTTCAAGCCACCACATGATGCCTTCTGCACTCCAACAATCTACAAAGAAAGAAACAATGATAAATTCTATGTGTACACATACCATGATTACTTAACATGGAGGCACTTACCAGGACCCCTGCCACTCCATCAAACCCTTACCTATGGCCAATGGCCATGATCCCTTTTACTACTGAATGCAAATGCCCAAAAGCAGGGACAACTTTCACTGTTAATCTAACATACTAACGGCTAATAGAACAAATTGTACAACCCCCTAACCCTGATATCATAAACTCAAAATGCCTGTCCTTCTCTGACTAGCAGTATAACGTCCTCTACCAAAACTCAACAACTTTGAAATCTGCTTACTTCCACCAGTAACTGTTGACAAATTGTGTTTCCCTTGTGTAACCTCTTCACTCGCAAATGCTTCCATCATCTGCAAATTCACTGTATCTTTCATCCTCTGCAAATTCACTGCATATCACCTCAACTGGTACTCAGCACACCATCTACAAAGAAAAGAAGAAAAGTAAACCTTCTGATATGTAAAGAGAAGGCTCCACTTTATACCCACCTATTCCAAATTACAGCTGCAGTGTTCCAAAACCCCATCTGCAAGAAATAAAAGACATGTAAGTCATCCAAAATACATATTCCAAGACATATGCAAGGACAATCTATCCTGCCAACCCAGGAAGAAATGTTGCACTGCCACTTACATGTATGACAAAGCAGCTATAACTGAAGCTATGCTTCCAATGACCCTATCAATTACCCAAGATAAATTTAACAACCAGTCGTGTATGTTAAAACTAAACCACACACTTGAAGGAACCTATCAATATCCACAACACGGGAAACCTTGCAATTGCAGACCACATCCATTAGCACCCACCTAACTAATGCAAAAAATGAATGAATGAATGAATGAATAAAATAAATAAGTAAATCAGTAAGTAAATACTGAAATTATATTTTGTGTCATTCCATAAGCTTCATGTACATATACTCCCCCGAAGTGTAACATGTCTAGGCACAGTCCCCACTGGGCACAGTGAAAGCAACACAAACAGAACTCCTGAGCTACCTTAGATTAAGTAACTAAATAAATTGTCAGTTATAACCCACCATGTGAAAGCTGAGCCCCATGAAAAACACTCACGGGTGATAGCAACTCAATTTGTGCCTTATATAAATTCATTACAATTATCCTCTTCACAGTGCCCGCCCCTACTTACCCACAAGAGTCTTCCGGTTTCCTTCCTCCTTCCGACACTGTTTTACCCAAAACTAGCAGCATCAAGTTCCAAATTCCTGCGGTCCTTCATAAATAAGATCTTTCAGGAAACATCTATTAATGCCACATATATATATATATATATATATATATATATATATATATATATATAGACCCTTAAACAATCACCGCTCTGCTTCTTTACCCTTTAAATGAACTAACATTACGAGTAATGGAGAATTTCCATGTCAACGGTCAACTTATTCCGACATACCACGCATGCGCCGTGGGACCTATTGACAACCTAACTCTCATCCCGGGAAAAACACTGGTGGCTTAGTCGAAATCACAGAGGCAATTCTAAGAGACACCCCCATTTGTGTTAGATGTCTGCATCCAATTCTGAAATGCCACACCACAAAGAAGCCAGACCTATGGCCCAATGAATACAAAACATAGAGTGCAGCCCAGGTCACCAAGACTGCAACACATCAACATCTGATGAGAACAAACACCAGCAAATGCCCAGCCCAAAAATCCCAGGCTGCGTGGAAACCCCAGAGAGCCTCTGCTCCCCAATACAAGCTGCCAACCCCATGCCAGCACCCTCCGCATGTTCCCATCGGCAGACACACTTAACCAGCAAAGTAACACCTGCTAACAAGTAGACAATTACCCTTGAAAGAAAGAAATAGCCTCCAAATGGCCATAAATACTTTATAAATTTTGTTAGTAATGGTGCTCTGTTAACACCCTAGGTCCTGCCTCCATTTTCAAGTACAGCTGTTTCAAATAGTGGTACACCCTCGCCATCCGAACTGCATGTGTCAATCCAATACCAGGCTACAACATATTCCCTCTCCACAGCAACAAACACTCTTTACTTCGCTCTCCCAGGAATGCGACATGAAAGAAAACAGGCTGCCCATCCCTCTACAACGAGTGCCAAGCTGACACAACCACAAGGCCAAATTCAACAACTGCAACCACCATCCATGGCAACCCCACTAGCTGGTGTTCAGCAAATAAGAAATCCCTAGCTTGTTTTACAAGGTATGCACTATACTGAAATTTCAAAGTAAACCGAGCTCAATGTTACTTCCAACCATGTAAAGCCCAAACTCAATGCAGGTCACCACATGGTGGCTACACTACGTAGATCACCTTTGTGCTTCATTAACAAGTCTAAATGTCTTAGGCCAACATGAACCCTCCAATGAGTAGGAAGCCTGAAACTCCCAACATCTACCACCACCCTCTAATGTCAAACCTTACTGACTTGCCAGTAATTTGTCAGCCAACCACAACACTGTGAAAATGAACCCAAAATGAGGCAAGACATGGACTCTCTGTACATGCCTCTCAACCTGTTAGTAAACGATTTGAAAGAATAACAAGCTGTGCATGAACGCGAGTTTGATTTATAAAGTCTGAACCAAATGTATGCCGTTATGTACTAACTTTAGTGTTAAATGCTTCACCACCACTTTCTTTTTATATATATATATATATATATATATATATATATATATATACGGACCATTTTTAATATTTTAACAAGCGAACTGCTCAGTGGAAAGCTAATTCTAGCAGAGGACTGGTGCACACCATTCCCCCACCAAAAACTAATTAACAGGGCGGGAACATTTTCTATGCTATGGATTAAGAAAAACCGCACCGCGCATGGACAAATCCAACCCTACCTCAGAGCCTTACAGACCGCGAAAAGACCAACAGTACAGGCCTTGAATCTCTGCAATAATGTCAAGGCAAATTGAAATAGACAGTGCAGGTGCACTGTCCCCACTGTCACAAGGTTGCACCTCAAAGGTTGCACCTCAAGCCCGTGAAACAAAGCAACAGCAAAACTCACCCATTCTCCACTATACCACCATCAAACAAGCCATGACAGAGCGCCTAACAACAACAACACAACACCAACTAAACACCCATGATAGTATGCACTGCAGAAAAACCACCAAGCAGCCCAAGCACTATGAATCCTCTGAGACGAGCCCAACACCACCAACGAGCAAGCAAACCCAACATCACCAACAAGCGTGCACCAAATTAAAAGGTCACCCAGGCCAGCAGAATGAATCCAGACAAAGTAGAAATGCAGCTTATTCCTTTCAAAACCCCATGAACTACACAACCACCTAACCACTACACCAATGAAAACCATGACCAACGACAAAGCCGGACAAAGTGACTCACCCCCTCACAACTCCACTGGCTCCCATCTCCCAAGCACAAGCATTCCCACAGCAAAATACCAGTCACCTCTGAAGAGCACACAAAGAGGAGAGAAAAAACAAAATCACCTTCATACATTTGACCATACCCTATACCCTAGGTACTCACCTCCTCATGCCCACCACCACCCAAAGCCTTACCCGACCAAAGAACACACTGGTCGTCAGGACAGGAACCCGCAGTATAGCAAGTTCATGCCAAAATGTGATTGCTTAACCCAACTGCACTAGACTAAACCTCTTAAGCCCCTCCCCATCATTATCTCATTTCCTCCCAGTTATCCCTGCCTCCACTTAACCCTTTCACCGCCCCAACCCACTTAACTCCCCCCCTAATATTAAACCTAATCCCCCTATGAAGATGTCTCGGGACAACTTAGTTTGTTGCCAAACTTCATTTCTGTGTTGGTGGGAAGCCTTCTAGCTTATCAGTGGGAGTGGTAAGCACTAGGGAACCTGTCTACCACATAAGGAGTGGTTCTGGCCCAGAAATTGTAGTTATTGGCTGTTTGGGCAATCTCTTCCATCTCTCTCAACTTTCTGATTTGAAAGTCTTCATTTGCACTTGTTTCTGTCCTGTAACTCGTCTAGTGCAGATACAGATTTTTAGTTTTAGCACTTAAATTTACATATTCGTGCTCAGCACTTGTTCAGAACTGGTAAGCACTAAATAAGCTACTAATTACTATAGCACTCAATCTTCCTCATTACCTAGAGGAAAACAGTTTGTGTACTTACTTTTCTCACTTGCTTAGAGAAAAACAGCTCTTGTACTCACCTTCCTCACTTATCTAGAGAAAAATAGATTTTATTCAGGCATGTCCAAGGGTCAGCTCTGGGTGTTCTCTCCTGTCTATCTGATGAATCTGGGCATCTTGAGGCAATGTAGAAATTGCCTCATGTACACAGACAACCCTCTCCTCCTACCACCCAACACTACAACCTGTGAGTGATGCACTTATCTAGCCAAACTGGAGGCAAAGCTCTCTCCAACCAAGACTGAAATTGACAGTCATGAGGAGAAGGTAAACATTTGCACCACACCACACTCACCACATAGTCTCACTAAATCTACACCACCAAAATCCCCACATAGTAACAGAAACACATACGCAGAGGCTCTCAATAATACTTTGTCTAAGCAACAGAGACCTCCAAAGCAGAAACACAAGCAACCTCCATCTCCCAACACAACCCAAATGACACATAGCCCACAGACTCAGTGTGCCACTCAACCACAGCCAATAAGGCAAAACAATGTACCCAACACACTAGTCATAGGTGACTCTATAGTCAGGCACACTGATGTCCCACTCACCAGGCTAAACAAGGAGAAGGTTACTGTCAGCTGCCTGTCGGGTGTCAGGATCTGCCGCATAACCCACGCACTCAGGTCACTCCACAACAAGTACAAATATGACTGTCATTGTCCATGTAGATGTGAATGACCTGAGATGTACCTCCCTGGACTACATGAAAAGAGACACGGAAGAGCTCTCCGATCTTGTAGCCCAGGCAGGTATGACCCTAGCCTTGAGTTGCATTCTGCCATCACCCAGAATGATACAGCAGTACAAGGACAAAATGACTGACTTCAACAATTGGCTAAGCTTCTGGTGTCATTATAAGGGAATCCAGTATCTGTCTGCTTGGGACGACATGGTCGACAGACCACAATGCTTTGCCACAGATGGCCTGCACCTGTCGCCCCTGGGATTCCGGATATTGGCTAAGGCTCTTGCTGCCCCTACAGTGCCTTTTTTGGGCAAGGTTCAAATAACAAATTCACCACCATAACAGGAACAGGACAGCAAAAACTGAGGGCAATGCTACTCAATGCTAGAAGTCTAAATCTCAACATGCACTCACTCGAGGCACTCTCTTAAAATGGAGAACATCGATATCTGTGCAGTGACTGAGACCTGGTTCAAGTCTCCAGAGAGCACCCCTGCACTACCAGGCTATAACTCATTGCACACTTTTTGGCCATGTAACCTGGACCGAAACACCAAAGGTGGAGGTTTGTCCATATTCATTAAGGATATCCACACCTCCAGGCTAGTTGCTCAGCATAATGCATCCGAGGTTATTCAAGTGCAACTAACTCTGAGCAAAACTGCAATTCAAATTGTAGCTTGCTACAGATGCCCTGCCATGCCCCAGGATTCTCACTCCTCTTTTATTGATGTACTGGAAAATAATAAGGTTCAACAAACACCCAAATAATGGGCGACTTCAACTGCCCCACCATTAACTGGGAAAACTACTCGTGTACCAACACCTTAGCTCAACTCTTTCTGGAATTTATAAACTCCAATGCCCTGGATCAACTTATTCGCACCTCCACCAGGGGCAACAATATCCTAAACCTAGTCATTACCAGCATGAGTGACTGGTGTTCCACACCTGAAGTCAACTCCTCGTTGGTTCAATCCGACCATAAGCTAATCACCCTTGATATCCACATCCTGCCCCAACCCCCATTAAGGAAACCACGATAAAAACTTGCTCCAAAGCCAACTTCATGCTTCTTAAGACAGAAGTAGTGAACTTCATGACACCTATGCAGATGGACAATACAGTTACAACTGCTGATTCCTACACAAATGCATTCTATAAGCACTTACATGAGTGCATGGATCGTGCTATCCCAAACAGAACCAAGATGCTATCCTCCAAAAAAAAGGAAGCCAATCTGGTGGTCCCCTGCCATAAACAAACTGTACAACAGAAGGAAGAAACTGTTGCAAAAGAGAGTAAAATCCAATGAGTGGAGGAGCTCCCTGGTCAGCCTCAGTAAAATGCTGAGCTCCCTTATAAGATCCTCCAAAGCTATCTACGAAAACAAAATCGCCACTAATTCTAAGGACAACTACAAAACATTCTACAGCTATGTCAAGAATCTCGATGGCAACACTCAGATCTGCTCTGTTACAGCACAAAGGCACAAAAATTACAGATCCAACTGATATTGCCAACATCCTGGCAGATAGGTTCAGTGCTAACTTTACCCCCCACCCCCACCCCTAAAAGGCCCATATCTATATAGGAAGAATGCAGAGTCACTGTAATTACAACTACGCAGGCAAAAGCTGCACTCTCTAAAGCAAAAAGCACAGTATCCATCGGACCAGACAACATCCCAGGCTGCATTTTACATGAACTTCAGAATGAACTAGCTCCCCACCTTAGCACCATGTTCAATAATAGCCTCACATCAGGCTTTGTGCCCATTGAATAGCGCACAGCAACAGTTATCCCACTCCACAAATGGGGAGCCACCACTGATCACAGGAACTATCGTCCTACTAGCCTGACGAGCCTTGTCTGCAAGGCCATGGAATGTATCATCATGGAACTCATAAACAAAGACATTGGTAACCTCCAAACCCTGGATCCCACCCAGTTCGGGTTTGTGAAATGCAGATCATGCCTCCTGAACCTGATCAACTTCTTTGAGGTAGTCACCAATGCTGTAGATGAGGGAAAGGTGGTTCACACAGCCTATCTTGACCTCGCCAAGGCTTTTGACACCATCCCCCATTCTGGAATTATAGCTAAACTCACTAAACTAGGTATAAATCCCTACATCACAAGATGGGTTTCCAACTGGCTCACTGACAGAACCCACACTATAAAAGTTGCAGACTCCAAATCTGACCTCAAACCAGTGACAAGTGGAGTACCACAGGGTTCAGTCCTGGGACCTCTCCTGTTTGGTATCTACTTCTCTGAAGTACAGGCTAACACAGAAGGCATCTGGCTAATGAAGATCACAGATGACTGCAAACTAGGAGCCATAGTCAAGTCCCCAAATGATGTGGGCATCCTTCAGAAGGGCCTCGCTGAGACAGATGCCTGGTGTCAGAGCCATGGCCTCAAACTCAGTGCCAAAAAGTGCAGTGTCATCCCCTTTGGTAAAAACTCTGTACTCATGAACTACCTCATAGGCAGCAATCTACTTAACACTGAATGTGTGATAAGAGACCTTGGGACCCAGGTGGACAGTAGTCTCTCCTTTGGTAGTCACATCGCCACAGTAGTCAAGAAGTCCTTCTTCGTGGCACACCTCATCTTAAAAAGGTTCTCATCCAGGAACACTCATTAGACCCATTATAGAGTACAATGCCCCTTTTGGAATGTACCGCACAAGACATCTGCAGCAGCTGGAAAGGCCACAGAAGTACCTCACAAAGAGGATTACTGGCCTCAAACAAATGCCGTATACTGACCGTCTCAAAAAACTCCAGCTTTACTCCGTAGCATATCACCCAAGGGCCTACGTAAGCCAAGCCAACAAGGTGCCCTCGCTTACGCCACCCAAGAAAGTTATTTTCCTGTGCAACTGTCGAGCAGAGACACAGAAGTGATCCCCGGGGTGTATTTCCTATTTTCCATCCATTCATCAAGATTTTTCTTGAAGAGTGCTAATGAAGAACTTTGCTTGACATAGATGAGTAGCCTGTTCCAGAGTATGGGAAGTCTCTGGGACAGGAATCTATCCCTCCAGCATGTTCTGTTTATTGTGGTGACAAGGTTTAGGTCCCTAGAGCATGTAGCCCAGAGGGATTGGGATTTGTTTAGGTGTAGCATGTCCAACAGCTCTGGGTTTGTCATAGCTTTATATGTTAGGAGGAGATCACCTTGGAGTAGGCGATATGCTATGGAGTAAAGCTGGAGTTTTTTGAGGTGGTCAGTGTAGGGCATTTGTTTGAGCCCAGTAATCCTCTTTGTGAGGTACGTCTGTGGCCTTTCCAGCTGCTGCAGATGTCTTGTGAGGTACATTCCAAAAGGGGCGTTGTACTCAATAATGGGTCTAATGAGTGTTGAGTAGAGGGGAACAATGACCTCTTTTTCCTGGATGAGAACCCTTTTATGATGAGGTGTGCCATGTAGAAGGACTTCCTGACTACTGTGGCGATGTGACTATCAAATGAGAGACTACTGTCCACCTGGGTCCCAATGTCTCTTATCACACATTCAGTGTTAAGTACATTGCTACCTATGTGGTAGTTCATGGGTACAGAGTTTTTACCAAAGGGGATGACACTGCACTTAGCTAGTCTAGTCCTTACCTATGGAGCTATAAAATGTAGAAATGTCAAGGTACATTAGAGTGAGATTGTGCAGTTTCAAACAGACAAAATGGGGGAATGTGTAGTACATTTTCAGTGGACAGCACACTCAGCAGATGAAATATTTATTGACTGTGCATTACACATAAGAGCCTTTATATATAGCCATTATTCAGTATTATAATGTTTGCACAATTCCCAATGCAACAGTCTTGCCGCATTAAATTACCTTTTTTGGCAGTAGAACTTTCTCTCCAGACTGTTCTAACATTTTTATATTTGTTATAATTAGACTTGCTTCATTGTGCTTTTACTTGGTTAAGAGAGGTAGCTTTAGCCAGCTTTAGGTGGTAAAGAACATAACTAGAGCAACAAAGATTAAGCTTTCTCACTTACTCTAAAAAATCTAATTTACTATTTAAAAAAAAGAAAGAAGAAAAAACACATCAAAAGCTGAAGTAAAAAAAAAGTTACTTCAACTGCTGTAAAAATAAACATAAATAAGTGATAAATATGAACTCAACATTTTTCAAAATAGCCAAATGAAAGTAAAAGCTATTTAAAAAACAGAATACTTTCCTCATATTAAAAGTACAACTTTTAATTAGGCTAATCTAAGAAGAAATCACTCGGGTTTCTAAATGAATTTACTAGCTACCTCTCTGTAAAGCAATCCCAATATCTGTAAGAGGTAATCATATAAATTCTTCATATAATACAAGCATGAGGAGTTAAAAAGGGACGTAGCATATTTTCTCACATCCCAGACTGAAAATAAATAACTATATGCAATCCCTCCATAAAAATACCTTTAAAGACTAAGAATGTCAGCTACCTTGTGCAGACAATGTGCGCTCACAGAATATTCTACATTTTGGCATCTAAAAGAATGTAAACTTACAGATGAACAGGAGACTAAACTCTCAGTCAGCATGACCCCTGATGAGCATGAGTATACTGCTGCAGGAACTCATGCTGAGTTGTTCAGGCTCTCTCAAATTAATGCCCACCAAGCATACCTGTGAGCCTGCTGGTTTATTGAATTCCTTTTAAAGGAGTGCAGTAGACAGGATTGTCAAGCTCATGTCATGTCCATGCCACTTAACATCGCGGTTGTTTATTTAGTCTGGTGTGGCTTCTTTTTGATAATACATTATTTTGTTTAATATTTACAGTTTCTTTTCTCAGATTTGGAAGATTTTATTACAGTGAAATTCTACATATGTGATGTTAGGATTTTTTTTTCTTTGTGGGGTGTTTGTCCTTTTACCACAGCTGTGTGACCATGTGCTTTTTATGTATATGTAAACTGGTCTTCTTTTTTCTTGGTTCTTGGTTTCTATATTTCCAATTCCATTAAAAGGTCTTACATTAAATTAGATGCAAGTATTTTGATTAACCAACCTGTTAATCCAAAATATTATTCTAAACTCTCTCCTATAGCACAACTGCTTTCCCTTTGTTTCAATATTAATAAAGAATGCAAAAATCTTACAGATGCCACCATACCTATCAAGGTTTCAAAAACAGTGAGAAATGTAAGATTTTTCTCTTATTGATAACATACTTGTGATCGGTGAATAAAAGAGACACGTGCCTCCTTCCTTTACTAAGACAATCCCATAAGCCTCATTTCTCTGAAGAAGTACAACCTGTCAAAAATAACTTCCTGAAAACATTGATTTTTTTTTTTAAGTAGGCAAGCACCCCTGCATCCCTCCCATGTGTTTGTGTGTGTGCGCGCGCACGTGTGTGTGTGTGTGTGTGTGTGTGTGTGTGTGTGTGTGTGTGTGTGTGTGTGTGTGTGTGTGTGTGTGCGTCTGTGTGTGTGTGTGTGTGTGTGTGTGTGTGTGTATGTGTGTGTGTGGATGCGTGCACGCGCTTGTGTGCACCTGTGTGTGGTGGGGAGATATGCCTGCCACAATCCCCCTAACAAATATAACCAACGTCACTGTCACAGTACAAGAAATAGCACTTAATGACTGCATAATTTCCTGACAAGGTTTTTCTCTGGAAATGTTGGCATTGCTGGGGAATCAAGCCTCAGGGAATTGAAGCTTGCGAAATCTTCTTTCTTGGAGCAGTCGGGTACCTCACATGGGCTTCTCATGTAAGCAATAATCCTCAGACTCTAGGCATATATATGCCACATATGTTACTCCACACAAGCATTTGTATATAACACATTGTGCATATACCACAAAAAAGTTGAACAGCACACACCAAAGTATATTGATGAATTACTTATGTTGTAAGTATTTAAAGTGTGCTACCAATATACAGTTTTCCTCTTCTGATTTTCATTTATCCTCATTTATAACCTGGACTAGTTAAACTGCTACTTAGCATCATGCTACAACTGACAATGTAAAAGAATACATCTGTGTAATTCATGCCTTCACCGCTAATGCTTGGTATTATGTGTGCTTATTATTTGAAACTTACATATTTTGCAGTACTACTCAACATTAACTGTTGCTTATGTTGTACTTTTCATTCTTACGCTGTGTTACTTTTCTTGTGATGATGGATTTATCCATTATATTTATCCAATTTTGTTTTCATTATATTCCTGAGCATGGCTAGAAATGACCCTCAGACCAGTTCCTTTACCCAGTGAACAAAATAATATAAATAAATAATCACTGTACATGTGTCTGTGACTAACAAATGCCTGTATCCTGTTTAACAGGAACAAAATATAGGGCTATAGCAGACTAAATAAAATCCTAAACACATATGACATAATCATAGTTCATGTAGAGGTCAACACTTTTTAGAGTAACTGAAAAACACAGTGAAACAAAATGCTGCACATAAACTCAGTTTATTGAAACAAAATTATGTAAGCACTTGCATCCCACAACCTTATAAGGAGCGATTTATTTTATTTTGCTTGTCTCTGCCTCCCCCAATCTGGTAGTGGCAAATGTCCATGATTAGGAAAGTCGTTCTGCTTCTGCATCATAGCATCCCTTTGAGACCATACCAACTCTAAGACATGCACATACATTAAATGTCTCCCTTTGAGACCATACCAACCCTAAGACATGCACATACATTAAATGTTGTACACCATCAGGTGAGGTCCCCACCTTGCTTACAGATATTCGGCGGTCAATGTCGAATGGAAGGCGGGGTGCCAATGAGCCACCAAAGCTGGAAACAGTGATCCTGGGTATGTGAGACATTACAGACCTTCTTCACCTTTGGTGCTAGGTCCTATTTATTCAGTGCTCCCTGCAGGGGCATTTAGTCAAAGAATGTCCATCCTCAACCCTAAAGTCAAGAAATCCAAACAAGGCACCCCCTCAAGCCTAGCCCAGGAGCTTTTTCAAGATCTGTTTATCATCAGGGCCACCAAGAACAGTATTGTCTCTTCTACACTGAAATGTCATCAGCAGTTCCCCATGAAGAGAGATGTGCAGGACAAGACTCATCATTTCTGCCCCTCCAAACCGCACCCAAGCATACCTATCACCTATTAATCCCCACACATTAAAACTCATAGTTCTGGCCTTTAAAGATATATAGATTAATAGCAAAGGATCAAAAAGAGAAGAACTTTCATATTTTAAAAATACATCGCCTTCATATACTAGGCCCTGTATAGTTGTTGATAGGGAATCTTTGTACAGACTTTATTTAGTTAGTAAGGTATGTACCATAAACAGGTCTGACTTTGTGAGGAATGTATGCAAATCTAGGAAGAGCAAGTGTAGATCTGAGACCTCAAATTAAAGTACTATGTCTAAATCATAGCAATTGAGAGGCATGCCCCCAACTCAATCTGATGCCTCAGCAGCTAGACAAAGTCCTGTTGCATGGGGCATAGTCTTTATATACTCTATGAAAACTGAGCCAGCACTTAGAAAAAAACTTTTTTCAGACAACACATCACTTCTGCTAGATTCTTAAAATATCTGAAAAAGGCAAATGAGTTGATGAAAATTAAATCAGTCTGATTTAAAAAGCACTCTAAAAATTTCATAAAATTGTATATTAAAATATGAGAACAAACAACTAAAACTTCATGACTTCTAATATTTTAATACTCTAGATTTTAAAACAGATTCATTATTCATGTTTCTACTCAGTCCAAGACAATTTAATGCAATGAAAAGTATTTGCAAAGGCAGTTTGGCTCACCTTTTCAAACAACTACACCACAGCAGTGGCTTTCTATGTAGACTTTTGGCTTAAAGTTAGAGTATGATTACATAACGGACATTCCTGAAGTTTCCGGCATACCAGATAAATTAAACAGCAAACTGGCAGATCAAATGGGTAAACTCCTGAGCAGGAGAAATAATTCAACAAGGTACAAAAAGTTGCTACTCAGAAAAATATAGACATCCAGTTATTAATGCACTTGGACAAACTTATGAAAATTATATTTATGAGTTTTATAACATTGATACGATCATAATTAATCATATTTTAACAAAGACAGAGAGGCTGGCTTTGGATAATGTAATGAGTAATGATGTAATATCTGTATAAAGTTCTTCTAAAGGTGGCAAAATAGTTATGTATAAATATAAGTATATACAAATGGTTCATATAAAGGTGGCATAAATATATACAAATTGTTAATTTATTGAATAACACTAATTCTTATAAGTCGATTAATAACCATGGAATAAATTAGATTATTATGTGAGTTAAAAGTCCTGTCTTTAAAATGAGTATTGTACAAAATATGGATGACAATATGGCAGCATATTTTTGCACCATACATCAGAACTCCTATATATTTTACTTTACAAAGATACACAAATCACTGATAGATCCACCAGTCAGACCTAATGTGTCAGCTAGGGGGCTGTGTTACAGAGCTAGTTTCTATATATTTAGGGCACAATATATTTAGAGCACAAATTAAAGGGATTAATGAAACTTGTTTTTTTTTTAGCTTTACTGGGGCAATGATGATTTTTTTAATTCAACTGTCTAGCTGATGGAAACAACAATTACCTAAGGATTTTTGTTACTCTATAGACTCTTTACTTACAAAAATACCTAATGATAATGATAATGATAATGAATCTCTAGGGCTGAACCTATATTATAATTTTCATCATACCTCTCAAGTTTCCCATGTTATGAGGAATGTTCCTGATTTTGAGTCTTAAAGTCTGTTTTTCTCTCTGTTCTACATTGAAAGGGCCTGTTATTCATAGGTTCATAGGTTCATAGGTAGGTACTAGGCTATTGGCCCTAGCACCTATACAAGCCTAGCCAAAAAGGTACCCTGGCTTTTGCCATCCAAGAAAATTATTTTCCTGTGCCCCTGTCAAGCAGAACCACAGAAGTGATCCCCGGGGTGAATTTCCTATTACCCATCCAATCATCAAGATTTTTCTTGAAGAGTGCTAATGAGGAGCTCTGTTTGACATAGATAGATAGTCTGTTCCAGAGTATGGGAAGTCTCTGGGACAGGAATCTATCTCTCCAGCATGTTCTGTTTATTGTGGTGACAAGGTTTAGGTCCCTAGAGCGTGTAGCTTGGAGGGATTGGGTTTCTTTAAGTGGAGCATGTCCAACAGCTCTGGGTTTGACATAGCTTTGTATGTTAGGCAGAGATCACCTCTGAGTAGGCGATATGCGACGGAGTAAAGCTGGAGTTTTTTGAGACGGTCTATAAGGCATCTGTTTGAGGCCAGTAATCCTCTTAGTGAGGTATTTTGTGGCCTTTCCAGTTGTTGTAAATGTCTTGTGAGGTACATACCAGAAGGGGCGTTGTACTCTATAATGGGTCTAATGAGTGATGAGTAGAGGGGAACAATGACCTCTGTTTTCCTAGATGGGAAATCTTTTGTGATGAGGTGTGCCACGTAGAAGGATTTCCTGACCACTGTGGTGATGTGATTATCAAAGGAGAGACTACTGTCCACCTGTGTCCCAAGGTCTCTTATCACACTTTTGGTGTTAAGTAGACTACCACCTATGTGGTAGTTCATGGGTACAGAGGTTTTACCAAAGGGGATGAGAATGCACTTTTTGGCATTGAGCTTGAGACCATGGCTTTGACATCAGGCATCTATCTCAGTGAGGCCCTTTTGTAGGATGTCCACATTCATTCAGTAATAAATATTTTAATAATATTCTTGGTAAATAATATTAAATATTATTCATTAATCAAAAGAAATTTTTATAAGCGTAAAGTGACACTTTTTTATCCATTACTTGAACTTCCTAATTGAAGTTGTTAGCTAGCTGTTAGTACCTGTTACACATTTTACCCATTTTTTTCCACATTATGAGAGGCAGTGTTTCCACATTTTTGGGATAGAATCCTGAGAGTTATGAGAGTTTGAGAGTTATGATGTTGATTTTACAGAAATTAATATATAATATGAATTAATGTCTCTCTGCCAGTACACATCTATTTCTTACTGAACTTTTTGGATCACTCACTGATTACAGTCAGTCAGTGATGCCAGTCACAGGTGTTTTCTGCTTTTTACAGTTGGAATAATAGATCAATTCTTAGCACAATCTAGCCTAGTCTAGTGCCAAAATATAGATACCACCCAATGATACCTCTGTATAAACCAGGCCACGGCCTATAGTAGCCCACCAAAATACAGGTCTGTGCAACATGGACATAAAATTTCCAAATGTCTCCATAGCCAACATGGTAGATATGGGTATCGTGAGACAATATAGCAAGTGTTTCATTTTCATAGACAACCATTTAATCCTTAAAGA